>NW_026735826.1:0-99000 GCF_949786415.1 Peromyscus eremicus
GTATGGCAAAGGGAGCGCAATAGTGACTCTTCTTACCAGAAAACAACTCTTGCTCGTAGGACCAGAAACTGCATGTGTATTTCAACTCCATTTAGGACTGGGAAACAAACGCTAGCTCGCCTTACAAGAAACACACTCTGCCTTTGAGAAAAATGCACTCTTCTACTCTACTGTGTTTCCTATGGGGTTCGAAACGTGAGCTTGCTCAGAACAAAAGAACTGTGCTTCCTACACATACGGGCCATATCTTTTTCAATTCTGCTTAGGAAACTGACAAGAACAGTAGAACCTCTTCAATCCAATAGACTGTACATGCTGGGAACAGACGCCAGTGCTATTTGCCCTGTGTGTGACAATGGGAGCACAATAGTGACTCTTCTTACCAGAAAACAACTCTTGCTTGTAGGACCAGAAACTGCATGTGATTCAACACCATTTAGGACTGGGAAACAAACCCTAGCTCGCCTTACAAGAAACACACTCTGCTTTTGAGAAAAGAGCACTCTTCTACTCTACTGTGTTTCCTATGGGGTCCGAACAGTGAGCTTGCTCAGAACAAATGAACTGTGCTTCCTACACACACGGGCCATATCTAGTTCAACTCTGCTTAGGAAACTGACAAGAACAGTAGATCCTCTTAAGTCCAATATGCTGTACATGCTGGGTACAGTCGCCAGTGCTATTTGCACTGTGTATGGCAATGGGAGCGCAATAGTGACTCTTCTTACCAGAAAACAACTCTTGCTCGTAGGACCAGAAACTGCATGTGATTCAACTCCATTTAGGACTGGGAAACAAACGCTAGCTCGCCTTACAAGAAACACACTCTGCTTTCGAGAAAAGAGCACTCTTCTACTCTACTTTGTTTCCTATGGTGTCCAAACAGTGAGCTTGCTCACAACAAAGAAACTGTGCTTCCTACAAACACGGGCCATATCTAGTTCAATTCTGCTTAGGAAACTGACAAGAACAGTATCTCCTCTTCAGTCCAATACACTGTACTTGCTGGGAACAGACGCGAGTGCTATTTGCACTGTGTATGGCATTGGGAGCGCAATAGTGACTTTCCTTACCAGAAAACAACTCTTGCTCATAGGAACGGAAACTGCATGTGATTCAGCTCCATTTATAACTGGGAAACAAACGCTAGCTCGCCTTACAAGAAACACACTTTGCTTTTGATTAAAGAGCACTCTTGTACTCTACTGTGTTTCCTATAGGGCCAGAACATTGAGCTTGCTGAGTACAAAAGAACTGTGCTTCCTACACACATGGGCCATATCTAGTTCAACTCTGCTTAGGAACCTGAAAAGAACAGTAGATCCTCTTCAGTCCAATACACTGTACATGCTGGGAACAGAGGCCAGTGCTATTTGCCCTGAGTATGACAATGGGAGCACAATAGTGACTCTTATTAAAAGAAAAAACTCTTGCTCGTAGGACCAGAAACTGCATGTGATTCAACTCCATTTAGGACTGGGAAACAAACGCTAGCTCGCCTTACAAGAAACACACTCTGCTTTTGAGAAAATAGCACTCTTCTACTCTACTGTGTTCCTATGGGGTCCAAACAGTGAGCTTGCTCCGAACAAAAGAACTGTGCTTCCTACACACATGGGCCATATCTAGTTCAATTCTGCTTAGGAAACAGACAAGAACAGTAGCTCCTCCTCAGGCCAATACACTGTACTTGCTGGGAACAGACGCGAGTGCTATTTGCACTGTGTATGGCAATGGGAGCGCAATAGTGACTTTCCTTACCAGAAAACAACTCTTGCTCGTAGGAACGGAAACTGCATGTGATTCAACTCCATTTAGCACTGCGAAACAAACGCTAGCTCGCCTTACAAAAAACACAGTCTGCTTTTGAGGAAAGAGCACTCTTCTACTCTACTGTGTTTCCTAAAGGGCCAGAACAGTGAGCTTGCTGAGTACAAAAGAACTGTGCTTCCTACACACATGGGCCATATCTAGTTCAACTCTGCTTAGGAAACTGACAAGAACAGTAGCTCCTCTTCAGTCCAATACACTGTACTTGCTGGGAACAGACGAGAGGACTATATGCACTGTGTATGGCAAAGGGAGCGCAATAGTGACTCTTCTTACCAGAAAACAACTCTTGCTGGTAGGACCAGAAACTGCATGTGATTCAACTCCATTTAAGACTTGGAAACAAACGCTAGCTCGCCTTAGAAGAAACACACTCTGCTTTTGAGAAAAGAGCACTCTTCTACTCTATTGTGTTTCCTATAGGGCCAGAACAGTGAGCTTGCTCAGAACAAAAGAACTGTGCTTCCTTCACACACGGGCCATACCTAGTTCAACTCTGCTTAGGAAACTGACAAGAACAGTAGCTCCTCTTCAGTCCAATACACTGTACTTGCTGGGAACAGACGCGAGTGCTATTGGAACTGTGTATGGCAAAGGGAGCACAATAGTGACTTTCCTTTCCAGAAAACATCTCTTGCTCATAGGACAGAAACTGCATGTGATTCAACTCCATTTAGGACTAGGAAACAAACGCTAGCTTGCCTTACAAGAAACACACTCTGCTTTTGAGAAAAGAGCACTGTTCTACTCTACTGTGTTTCCTATAGGGCCAGAACAGTGAGCTTGCTCAGAACAAAAGAACTGTGCTTCCTACACACACGGGCTATATCTAGTTCAACTCTGCATAGGAAACTGACAAGAACAGTAGATCCTCTTCAGTCAAATACACTGTACATGCTGGGAAAAGACGCCAGTGCTATTTGCCCTGTGTATGACAATGCGAGCGCCATAGTGACTCTTCTTACCAGAAAACAACTCTTGCTTGTAGGACCAGAAACTGCATGTGATTCAACTCCATTTAGGTCTGGGAAGCAAATGCTATCTCGCCTTACAAGAAACACGCTCTGCTTTTGAGAAAAGGGCACTCTTCTAATCTACTGTGTTTCCTATGGGGTCCGAACAGTGAGCTTGCTCAGAACAAAAGAACTGTGCTTCCTATACACACGGGCCATATCTAGTTCAACTCTGCTTAGGAAACTGAAAAGAACAGTAGATCCCCTTCAGTCCAATGCACTGTACTTGCTGGGAACAGACGCCAGTGCTATTTGCCCTGTGTATGACAATGGGAGCACAATAGTGACTCTTCTTACCAAAAAATAACTCTACTCTTAGGACCAGAAACTGCATGTGATTCAAATTCATTTACGACTGGGAATCAAAAGCTAGCTGGCCTTACAAGAAACACACTCTGCTTTTGAGAAAAGAGCACTCTTCTACTCTACTGAGTTTCCTATGGGGTCTGAACAGTGGGCTTGCTCAGAACAAAAGAACTGTGCTTCCTACACACACGGGCCATATCTAGTTCAACTCTGCTTTGGAAACTGATGAGAACAGTAGCTCCTCTGCAGTCCAATACACTGTACTTGCTGGGAACAGACGCAAGTGCTATTTGCACTGTGTATGTCAATGGGAGCGCAATAGTGACTATCCTTACGAGAAAACAACTCTTGCTCATAGGACCAAAAACTGCATGTGATTCAACTCCATTTAGGACTGGGAATCAAACGCTAGCTCGCCTTACAAGAAACACACTCTGCTTTTCAGAAAAGAGCACTCTTCTACTCTACTGTGTTTCCTATGGGGTCTGAACAGTGAGCTTGCTCAGAACAAAAGAACTGTGCTTCCTACACACACGGGCCATATCTAGTTCAACTCTGCTTTGGAAACTGATGAGAACAGTAGCTCCTCTTCACTCCAATACACTGTACTTACTGGAAATAGACGCGAGTGCTATTTGCACTGTGTACAGCAATTGGAGCACAATAGTGACACTTCTTACCAGAAAACACCTCTTGCTCTTAGGACCAGAAACTGCATTTGATTCAATCCACTTAGGACTGGGAAACAAACGCTAGCTCGCCTTACAAGAAACAAGCTCTGCATTTGAGAATAGGGCACACTTCTACTCTACTGTGTTTCCTATGGGGTCCAAACAGTGAGCTTGCTCAGAAGAAAAGAACTGTGCTTCCTACACACACGGGCCATATCTAGTTCAATTCTGCTTAGGAAACTGACAAGAACAGTAGATCCTCTTCAGTCCAATACACTGTACTTGCTGAAAACAGACGCCAGTGGTATTTGCACTGTGTATGACAATGGGAGCCCAATAGTGACTTTTTTTTTTTGGTTTTTCAAGACAGGGTTTCTCTGTGTAGCTATGCGCCTTTCCTGGGACTCACTTGGTAGCCCAGGTTGGACTCGAACTCACAGCGATCCACCTGGCTCTGCCTCCCAAGTGCTGGGATTAAAGGCGTGCGCCACCACCGCCCGGCTCAATAGTGACTTTTTTTACCAGAAAAAACTCTTGCTTGTAGGACCAGAAACTGCATGTGATTCAAATTCATTTAGGACTGGGAAGCAAACACTAGCTCGCATCACAAGAAACACACTCGGATTTTGAGAAAAGAGCACTCTTCTACTCTACTGTGTTTCCTATGTGGTCACAACAGTGAGCTTACTCAGAACAAAGAACTGTGCTTCCTATACACACGGGCCACATCTAGTTCAACTCTGCTTAGGAAACTGAAAAGAACAGTAGCTCCTCTTCAGTCCAATACACTGTACTTGATTGGAACAGACGCAAGTGCTATTTGTACTGTGTATGGCAATGGGAGCGCAATAGTGACTCTTCTTACCAAAAAATAACTCTACTCGTAGGACCAGAAAATGCATGTGATTCAAATTCATTTGGGACTGGGAAACAAAAGCTAGCTCGCCTTACAAGAAACACACTCTGCTTTTGAGAAAAGAGCACTCTTCTACTCTACTGTGTTTCCTATAGGGCCAGAACAGTGAGCTTGCTGAGAACAAAAGAACTGTACTTCCTACACAAAAGGGCCATATCTAGTTCTACTCTGCTTAGGAAACTGACGAGAACAGTAGCATTTCTTCAGTCCAATACACTGTACTTGCTGGGAATAGATGCGAGTGCTATTTGCACGGTATACGGCAATGGGAGCACAATAGTGACTCTTCTTACCTGAAAACAACTCTTGCTCTTAGTACCAGTAACTGCATGTGATTCAACTCCACTTAGGACTGGGAAACAAACGCTAGCTCGCCTTACAAGAAACACACTCTGCTTTTGAGAAAAGGGCACTCTTCTACTCTACTGTGTTTCCTATGGGGTCCGAACAGTGAGCTTGCTCAGAACAAAAGAACTGTGCTTCCTATACACACGGGCCATATCTAGTTCAACTCTGCTTAGGAAACTGAAAAGAACAGTAGATCCCCTTCAGTCCAAAGCACTGTACTTGCTGGGAACAGACGCCAGTGCTATTTGCACTGTGTATGGCATTGGGAGAGCAATAGTGACTCTTTTTACCAGAAAACAACTCTTGCTCCTAAGACCAGAAACTGCATGAGATTCAACTCCATTTAGGACTGGGAAACAAATGCTAGCTTGCCTTACAGGAAACACACTCTGCTTTTGAGAAAAGATGACTCTTCTACTCTACTATGTTTCCTACAGGGCCAGAAAAGTGAGCTTACTCAGAACAAATGAAATGTGCTTCATACACACACGGGCCATATCTAGTTCAACTCTGCTTAGGAACCTGACAAGAACAGTAGATCCTCTTCAGTCCAATACTCTGTACATGCTGGGAACAAATGCCAGTGCTATTTGCCCTGTGTATGACAATGGGAGCACAATAGTGACTCTTCTTACCAAAAAATAACTCTACTCGTAGGACCAGAAACTGCATGTGATTCAAATTCATTTAGGACTGGGAATCAAAAGCTAGCTCGCCTTACAAGAAACACACTCTGCATTTGAGAAAAGAGCACTCTTCTTCTCTACTCTATTTCCTATGGGGTCCGAACAGTGAGCTTGCTCAGAACAAAAGAAATGTACTTCCAGCCCACATGGCCATATCTAGTTCAATTCTGCTTAGGAAACTGACAAGAAGAGTAGATCCTCTTCAGTGCAATACACTGTACATGCTGGGAGAAGAAGCCAGTGCTATTTGCCCTGTGTATGACAATGGGAGCACAGTAGTGACTCTTCTTACCAGAAAACATCTCTTGCTCGTAGGATCAGAAACTGCATGTGATTCAACTCCATTTAGAACTTGGAAACAAACACTAGCTCGCCTTACAAGAAACACACTCTGCTTTTCAGAAAAGAGCACTCTGCTACTCTACTGTGTTTCCTATAGTGCCAGAACAGTGAGCTTGCTCAGAACGAAAGAACTGTGCTTTCTACACACACGGGCTATATCTAGTTCAACTCTACATAGGAAACTGACAAGAACAGTAGATCCTCTTCAGTCCAATACACTGTACATGCTGGGAAAAGATGCCAGTGCTATTTGCCCTGTGTATGACAATGCAAGCGCAATACTGACTCTTCTTACCAGAAAAAAACTCTTGCTTGTAGGACCAGAAAGTGCATGTGATTCAACTCCATTTAAGTCTGGGAAGCAAACGCTATCTTGCCTTACAAGAAACACACTCTGCTTTTGAGAATAGAGCACTCTTCTACTCTACTGTGTTTCCTATAGGGCCAGAACAGTGAGCTTGCTCAGAACAAAAGAACTGTGCTTCCTACACACATGGCCGTATCTAGTTCAATTCTGCTTAGGAAACTGACAAGAACAGTAGATCCTCTTCAGTCCAATACACTGTACATGCTGGGAACAGACGCCAGTGCTATTTGCCCTGTGTATGACAATGGGAGGGCAATAGTGACTCTTCTTACCAGAAAACAACTCTTGCGCGTAGGACCAGAACCTGCATGTGATTCAACTCCATTTAGGACTGGGAAACAAATGCCAGCTCGCCTTACAAGAAACACACTCTGCTTTTGAGAAAAGAGCACTCTTCTACTCTACTGTGTTTCCTATGGGGTCCAAACAGTGAGCTTTCTCAGAACAAAAGAACTGTGCTTCCTAAACACACGGGCCATATCTAGTTGAACTCTGATTAGGAAACTGACAAGAATAGTAGCTCCTCTTCAGTCCAATACACTGTACTTGAAGGGAACAGAATCGAGAGCTATTTGCACTGTGTATGGCAATGGGAGCACAATAGTGACTCTTCTTACCAGAAAACAACTCTTGCTCGTAGGACCAAAAACTGCATGTCATTCAATCCTTTTAGGACTGGGAAACAAACATTAGCTCGCCTTACAAGAAACACACTCTGCTTTTGAGAAAAGAGCACTCTTCTACTCTACTGTGTTTTCTGTAGGGCCGGAAAGTGAGCTTGCTCAGAACAAAAGAACTGTGCTTCCTGTACACACGGGCCATATCTAGTTCAACTCTGCTTAGGAAACTGACAAGAATTGTAGCTCCTCTTCATTCCAATACACTGTAATTGATTGGAACAGACGCAAGTGTTATTTGTACTGTGTATGGCAATGGGAGCGCAATAGTGACTCTACTTACCAAAAAATAACTCTACTCGTAGGACTGGAATCTGCATGTGATTCAAACTCATTTAGGACTGGGAAACAAAAGCTAGCTCGCCTTACAAGAAACACACTCTGCTTTTGAGAAAAGAGCACTCTTCTTCTCTACTATGTGTCCTATGGGTTCCGAACAGTAAGCTTGCTCAGAACAAAAGAACTGTGCTTCCTACGCACACGGGCCATGTCTAGTTCAACTCTGCTTAGGAAACTGACAAGAACAGTAGCTCCTCTTCAGTCCAATACACTGTATTTGCTGGGAACAGATGCGAGTGCTATTTGCACTGTGTTTGGCAATGGGAGCGCAATAGTGACTTTCCTTACCAGAAAACAACTCTTGTGCTTAGGACCAAAAACTGCATGTGATTCAACTCCATTTAGGAGTGGGAAACAAACGCTAGCTCGCCCTCCAAGAAACACACTCTGCTTTTGAGAAAAGAGCACTCTTCTACTCTACTGTGTTTCCTATGGGTCCGAACAGTGAGCTTGCTCAGAACAAATGAACTGTGCTTCCTACACACACGGGCCATATCTAGCTCAAGTCTGCTTAGGAAACCTACAAGAACAGTAGCTCCTCTTCAATCAAATACATTGTACTTGCTGAGAGCAGACACGAGAGCTATTTGCACTGTGTATGGCAATGGGAGCACAATAGTGACTCTTCTTACCAGAAAACAACTCTTGCTCTTAGGACCAGAAACTGCATGTGATTCAACTCAATTTAGATCTGGGAAACAAACGCTAGCTCGCCTTACAAGAAACACACTCTGCTTTTGAGAAAAGAGCACTCTTCTACTCTACTGTGTTTTCTATGGGGTCCGAACAGTGAGCTTGCTGAGAACAAAGAACGGTGCTTCCTACACACAAGGGCCATATCTAGTTCAACTCTGCTTAGGAAACTGACAAGAACAGTAGCTCCTCTTCAGTCCAATACACTGTACTTGCTGGGAACAGACGTGAGGGCTATTTGCATTGTGTATGGCAAAGGAAGCTCAATTGTGACTCTTCTAACCAGAAAACAACTCTTGCTCGTAGGACCAGAAACTGCATGTGTATTTCAACTCCTTTTAGGACTGGGAAACAAACGGGAGCTCGCCTTACAAAAAACACACTCTGCTTTTGAGAAAAGAGCACTCTTCTCTCTACTGTGTTTCCTATGGGGTTCGAACAGTGAGCTTGCTCAGAACAAAAGAATTGTGCTTCCTACACACACGGGCCTTATCTAGTTCAACTCTGCTTTGGAAACTGACAGGAACAGTAGATCCTCTTCAGACCAATACACTGTCCTTGCTGGAAACAGACGCGAGTGTTATTTGTACTATGTATGGCAATGGGAGCGCAATAGTGACTCTTCTTACCAGAAAATAACTCTTGCTCGTAGGACCAGAAACTGCATGTGATTTAACTCCATTTAGGACTGGGAAACAAACGCTAGCTCGCCTTACAAGAAACACACTCTGCTTTTGAGAAAAATGCACTCTTCTAATCTACTGTGTTTCCTATGGGGTTCGAAATGTGAGCTTGCTCAGAACAAAAGAACTGTGCTTCCTACACACACGGGCCATATCTAGTTAAACTCTGCTTAGGAAACTGACAAGAAGAGTAGATCCTCTTCAGTCCAATACGCTGTACAACCTGGGTACAGACGCCAGTGCTATTTGCACTGTGTATGGCAATGGGAGCGCAATAGTGACTCTTTTTACCAGAAAACAACTCTTGCTCGTAGGAACGGAAACTGCATGTGATTCAACTCCGTTTAGGATTGGGAAAAAAACGCTAGCTGGCCTTACAAGAAACACACTCTGCTTTTGAGAAAAGAGCACTCTTCTACTCTACTGTGTTTCCTATGGGGTCCAAACAGTGAGCTTGCTCAGAACAAAAGAACTGTGCTTTCTACACACACGGGCCATATCTAGTTCAATTTTCCTTAGGAAACTGACAAGAACAGTAGCTCCTCTTCAGTCCAATACACTGTACTTGCTGGGAACAGATGCGAGTGCTATTTGCACTGTGTATGGCAATGGGAGCACAATAGTGACTTTCCTTACAAGAAAACAACTCTTGCTGCTAGGAACGGAAACTGCATGTGATTCAACTCCATTTAGGACTGGGAAACAAACACTAGCTCGCGTTACAAGAAACACACTCTGCTTTTGAGGAAAGAGCACTCTTCTAATCTACTGTGTTTCCTATAGGGCCAGAACAGTGAGCTTGCTGAGTACAAAAGAACTGTGCTTCCTACACACATGGGCCATATCTAGTTCAACTCTGCTTAGGAAACTGACAAGAACAGTAGCTCCTCTTCAGTCCAATACACTGTACTTGCTGGGAACATACGCGAGAGCTATTTGCACTGTGTATGGCAAAGGGAGCGCAATAGTGACTCTTCTTACCAGAAAACAACTCTTGCTCGTAGGACCAGAAACTGCATGTGTATTTCCACTCCATTTAGGACTGGGAAACAAACGCTAGCTCGCCTTACAAGAAACACACTCTGCCTTTGAGAAAAATGCACTCTTCTACTCTACTGTGTTTCCTATGGGGTTCGAAACGTGAGCTTGCTCAGAACAAAAGAACTGTGCTTCCTACACATACGGGCCATATCTTGTTCAATTCTGCTTAGGAAACTGACAAGAACAGTAGAACCTCTTCAATCCAATAGACTGTACATGCTGGGAACAGACGCCAGTGCTATTTGCCCTGTGTGTGACAATGGGAGCACAATAGTGACTCTTCTTACCAGAAAACAACTCTTGCTTGTAGGACCAGAAACTGCATGTGATTCAACACCATTTAGGACTGGGAAACAAACCCTAGCTCGCCTTACAAGAAACACACTCTGCTTTTGAGAAAAGAGCACTCTTCTACTCTACTGTGTTTCCTATGGGGTCCGAACAGTGAGCTTGCTCAGAACAAATGAACTGTGCTTCCTACACACACGGGCCATATCTAGTTCAACTCTGCTTAGGAAACTGACAAGAACAGTAGATCCTCTTAAGTCCAATATGCTGTACATGCTGGGTACAGTCGCCAGTGCTATTTGCACTGTGTATGGCAATGGGAGCGCAATAGTGACTCTTCTTACCAGAAAACAACTCTTGCTCGTAGGACCAGAAACTGCATGTGATTCAACTCCATTTAGGACTGGGAAACAAACGCTAGCTCGCCTTACAAGAAACACACTCTGCTTTCGAGAAAAGAGCACTCTTCTACTCTACTTTGTTTCCTATGGTGTCCAAACAGTGAGCTTGCTCACAACAAAGAAACTGTGCTTCCTACAAACACGGGCCATATCTAGTTCAATTCTGCTTAGGAAACTGACAAGAACAGTATCTCCTCTTCAGTCCAATACACTGTACTTGCTGGGAACAGACGCGAGTGCTATTTGCACTGTGTATGGCATTGGGAGCGCAATAGTGACTTTCCTTACCAGAAAACAACTCTTGCTCGTAGGAACGGAAACTGCATGTGATTCAGCTCCATTTATAACTGGGAAACAAACGCTAGCTCGCCTTACAAGAAACACACTTTGCTTTTGATTAAAGAGCACTCTTGTACTCTACTGTGTTTCCTATAGGGCCAGAACATTGAGCTTGCTGAGTACAAAAGAACTGTGCTTCCTACACACATGGGCCATATCTAGTTCAACTCTGCTTAGGAACCTGAAAAGAACAGTAGATCCTCTTCAGTCCAATACACTGTACATGCTGGGAACAGAGGCCAGTGCTATTTGCCCTGAGTATGACAATGGGAGCACAATAGTGACTCTTATTAAAAGAAAAAACACTTCTCGTAGGACCAGAAACTGCATGTGATTCAACTCCATTTAGGACTGGGAAACAAACGCTAGCTCGCCTTACAAGAAACACACTCTGCTTTTGAGAAAAGAGCACTCTTCTACTCTACTGTGTTTCCTATGGGGTCCAAACAGTGAGCTTGCTCCGAACAAAAGAACTGTGCTTCCTACACACATGGGCCATATCTAGTTCAATTCTGCTTAGGAAACAGACAAGAACAGGAGCTCCTCCTCAGGCCAATACACTGTACTTGCTGGGAACAGACGCGAGTGCTATTTGCACTGTGTATGGCAATGGGAGCGCAATAGTGACTTTCCTTACCAGAAAACAACTCTTGCTCGTAGGAACGGAAACTGCATGTGATTCAACTCCATTTAGCACTGCGAAACAAACGCTAGCTCGCCTTACAAAAAACACAGTCTGCTTTTGAGGAAAGAGCACTCTTCTACTCTACTGTGTTTCCTAAAGGGCCAGAACAGTGAGCTTGCTGAGTACAAAAGAACTGTGCTTCCTACACACATGGGCCATATCTAGTTCAACTCTGCTTAGGAAACTGACAAGAACAGTAGCTCCTCTTCAGTCCAATACACTGTACTTGCTGGGAACAGACGAGAGGACTATATGCACTGTGTATGGCAAAGGGAGCGCAATAGTGACTCTTCTTACCAGAAAACAACTCTTGCTGGTAGGACCAGAAACTTCATGTGTATTTCAACTCCATTTAGGACTGGGAAACAAATGCTAGCTCGCCTTACAAGAAACACACTCTGCCTTTGAGAAAAATGCACTCTTCTACTCTACTGCTTTTCCTATGGGGTTCGAAATGTGAGCTTGCTCAGAACAAAAGAACTGTGGTTCCTACACACACGGGCCATATCTTGTTCAATTCTGCTTAGGAAACTGACAAGAACAGTAGAACCTCTTCAGTCCTATAGAATGTACATGCTGGGAACAGACGCCAGTGCTATTGGTCTTGTGTGTGTCAATGGGAGCGCAATAGTGACTCTTCTTACCAGAAATCAACTCTTGCTCATATGACAAGAAACTGCATGTGATTCAACTCGATTTAGGACTGAAAAACAAGTGCTAGCTCGCCTTACAAGAAACACACTCTGCTTTTGAGAAAAGAGCACTCTTCTACTCTACTGGGTTTCCTATGGGGTCTGAACAGTGAGCTTGCTCAGAACAAAAGAACTGTGCTTCCTCCACACACGGGCCATATCTAGTTCAACTCTGCCTAGGAAACTGAAAAGAACAGTAGATCCTCTTCAGTCCAATACACTGTACATGCTGGGTACAGACGCCAGTGCTATTTGCACTGTGTATGGCAATGGGAGCGCAATAGTGACTCTTCTTACCAGAAAGCAACTCTTGCTCATATGACCAGAAACTGCATGTGATTCAACTCCATTTAGGACTGGGAAACAAACGTTAGCTCGCCTTACAAGAAACACACTCTGCTTTTGAGAAAAGAGCACTCTTCTACTCTACTGTGTTTCCTATGGGGTCCAAACAGTGAGCTTGCTCAGAACAAAAGAACTGTGCTTCCTACAAACACGGGCCATATCTAGTTCAATTCTGCTAAGGAAACTGACAAGAACAGTAGCTCCTCTTCAGTCCAATACACTGTACTTGCTGGGAACAGACACGAGTGCTATTTGCACTGTGTATGGCAATGGGAGCGCAATAGTGACTTTCCTTACCAGAAAACAACTCTTGCTCATAGGAACGGTAAACTGCATGTGATTCAACTCCATTTAGGACTGGGAAACAAACGCTAGCTCACCTTACAAGAAACACACTCTGCTTTTGATTAAAGAGCACTTTTCTACTCTACTGTGTTTCCTATAGGGCCAGAAGAGTGAGCTTGATGAGTACAAAAGAACTGTGCTTCCTACACACATGGGCCATATCTAGTTAAACTCTGCTTAGGAACCTGACAAGAACAGTAGATCCTCTTCAGTCCAATACACTGTACATGCTGGGAAGAGAGGCCAGTGCTATTTGCCCTGAGTATGACAATGGGAGCGCAATAGTGACTCTTATTACCAGAAAAAACTCTTGCTCGTAGGACCAGAAACTGCATGTGATTCAACTCCATTTGGGACTGGGAAACAAACGCTAGCTCGCCTTACAAGAAACACACTCTGCTTTTGATTAAAGAGCACTCTTCTACTCTACTGTGTTTCCCATAGGGCCAGAAAACTGAGCTTGCTCAGAACAAAAGAACTGTGCTTCCTACACACACGGCCATATCTAGTTCAATTCTGCTTAGGATACTGACAAGAACAGTAGATCCTCTTCAGTCCAATACACTGTACATGCTGGGTACAGACGCCAGTGCTATTTGCACTGTGTATGACAATGGGAGCGCAATAGTGACTCTTCTTACCAGAAAAAAACTCTTGCTTGTAGGACCAGAAACTGCATGTGATTCAACTCCATTTAGGACTGGGAAACAAACGCTAGCTCGCCTTACAAGAAACACACTCTGCTTTTGAGAAAAATGCACTCTTCTAATCTACTGTGTTTCCTATGGGGTTCGAAATGTGAGCTTGCTCAGAACAAAAGAACTGTGCTTCCTACACACACGGGCCATATCTAGTTAAACTCTGCTTAGGAAACTGACAAGAAGAGTAGATCCTCTTCAGTCCAATACGCTGTACAACCTGGGTACAGACGACAGTGCTATTTGCACTGTGTATGGCAATGGGAGCGCAATAGTGACTCTTTTTACCAGAAAACAACTCTTGCTCGTAGGACCAGAAACTGGATGTGATTCAACTCCATTTAGGATTGGGAAAAAAACGCTAGCTGGCCTTACAAGAAACACACTCTGCTTTTGAGAAAAGAGCACTCTTCTACTCTACTGTGTTTCCTATGGGGTCCAAACAGTGAGCTTGCTCAGAACAAAAGAACTGTGCTTTCTACACACACGGGCCATATCTAGTTCAATTTTCCTTAGGAAACTGACAAGAACAGTAGCTCCTCTTCAGTCCAATACACTGTACTTGCTGGGAACAGATGCGAGTGCTATTTGCACTGTGTATGGCAATGGGAGCGCAATAGTGACTTTCCTTACAAGAAAACAACTCTTGCTCCTAGGAACGGAAACTGCATGTGATTCAACTCCATTTAGGACTGGGAAACAAACACTAGCTCGCCTTACAAGAAACACACTCTGCTTTTGAGGAAAGAGCACTCTTCTAATCTACTGTGTTTCCTATAGGGCCAGAACAGTGAGCTTGCTGAGTACAAAAGAACTGTGCTTCCTACACACATGGGCCATATCTAGTTCAACTCTGCTTAGGAAACTGACAAGAACAGTAGCTCCTCTTCAGTCCAATACACTGTACTTGCTGGGAACATACGCGAGAGCTATTTGCACTGTGTATGGCAAAGGGAGCGCAATAGTGACTCTTCTTACCAGAAAACAACTCTTGCTCGTAGGACCAGAAACTGCATGTGTATTTCAACTCCATTTAGGACTTGGAAACAAACGCTAGCTCGCCTTACAAGAAACACACTCTGCCTTTGAGAAAAATGCACTCTTCTACTCTACTGTGTTTCCTATGGGGTTCGAAACGTGAGCTTGCTCAGAACAAAAGAACTGTGCTTCCTACACATACGGGCCATATCTTGTTCAATTCTGCTTAGGAAACTGACAAGAACAGTAGAACCTCTTCAATCCAATAGACTGTACATGCTGGGAACAGACGCCAGTGCTATTTGCCCTGTGTGTGACAATGGGAGCACAATAGTGACTCTTCTTACCAGAAAACAACTCTTGCTTGTAGGACCAGAAACTGCATGTGATTCAACACCATTTAGGACTGGGAAACAAACCCTAGCTCGCCTTACAAGAAACACACTCTGCTTTTGAGAAAAGAGCACTCTTCTACTCTACTGTGTTTCCTATGGGGTCCGAACAGTGAGCTTGCTCAGAACAAATGAACTGTGCTTCCTACACACACGGGCCATATCTAGTTCAACTCTGCTTAGGAAACTGACAAGAACAGTAGATCCTCTTAAGTCCAATATGCTGTACATGCTGGGTACAGTCGCCAGTGCTATTTGCACTGTGTATGGCAATGGGAGCGCAATAGTGACTCTTCTTACCAGAAAACAACTCTTGCTCGTAGGACCAGAAACTGCATGTGATTCAACTCCATTTAGGACTGGGAAACAAACGCTAGCTCGCCTTACAAGAAACACACTCTGCTTTTGAGAAAATAGCACTCTTCTACTCTACTTTGTTTCCTATGGTGTCCAAACAGTGAGCTTGCTCACAACAAAGAAACTGTGCTTCCTACAAACACGGGCCATATCTAGTTCAATTCTGCTTAGGAAACTGACAAGAACAGTATCTCCTCTTCAGTCCAATACACTGTACTTGCTGGGAACAGACGCGAGTGCTATTTGCACTGTGTATGGCATTGGGAGCGCAATAGTGACTTTCCTTACCAGAAAACAACTCTTGCTCATAGGAACGGAAACTGCATGTGATTCAGCTCCATTTATAACTGGGAAACAAACACTAGCTCGCCTTACAAGAAACACACTTTGCTTTTGATTAAAGAGCACTCTTGTACTCTACTGTGTTTCCTATAGGGCCAGAACATTGAGCTTGCTGAGTACAAAAGAACTGTGCTTCCTACACACATGGGCCATATCTAGTTCAACTCTGCTTAGGAACCTGAAAAGAACAGTAGATCCTCTTCAGTCCAATACACTGTACATGCTGGGAACAGAGGCCAGTGCTATTTGCCCTGAGTATGACAATGGGAGCACAATAGTGACTCTTATTAAAAGAAAAAACTCTTGCTCGTAGGACCAGAAACTGCATGTGATTCAACTCCATTTAGGACTGGGAAACAAACGCTAGCTCGCCTTACAAGAAACACACTCTGCTTTTGAGAAAATAGCACTCTTCTACTCTACTGTGTTCCTATGGGGTCCAAACAGTGAGCTTGCTCCGAACAAAAGAACTGTGCTTCCTACACACATGGGCCATATCTAGTTCAATTCTGCTTAGGAAACAGACAAGAACAGTAGCTCCTCCTCAGGCCAATACACTGTACTTGCTGGGAACAGACGCGAGTGCTATTTGCACTGTGTATGGCAATGGGAGCGCAATAGTGACTTTCCTTACCAGAAAACAACTCTTGCTCGTAGGAACGGAAACTGCATGTGATTCAACTCCATTTAGCACTGCGAAACAAACGCTAGCTCGCCTTACAAAAAACACAGTCTGCTTTTGAGGAAAGAGCACTCTTCTACTCTACTGTGTTTCCTAAAGGGCCAGAACAGTGAGCTTGCTGAGTACAAAAGAACTGTGCTTCCTACACACATGGGCCATATCTAGTTCAACTCTGCTTAGGAAACTGACAAGAACAGTAGCTCCTCTTCAGTCCAATACACTGTACTTGCTGGGAACAGACGAGAGGACTATATGCACTGTGTATGGCAAAGGGAGCGCAATAGTGACTCTTCTTACCAGAAAACAACTCTTGCTGGTAGGACCAGAAACTGCATGTGATTCAACTCCATTTAGGACTTGGAAACAAACGCTAGCTCGCCTTAGAAGAAACACACTCTGCTTTTGAGAAAAGAGCACTCTTCTACTCTATTGTGTTTCCTATAGGGCCAGAACAGTGAGCTTGCTCAGAACAAAAGAACTGTGCTTCCTTCACACACGGGCCATACCTAGTTCAACTCTGCTTAGGAAACTGACAAGAACAGTAGCTCCTCTTCAGTCCAATACACTGTACTTGCTGGGAACAGACGCGAGTGCTATTGGAACTGTGTATGGCAAAGGGAGCACAATAGTGACTTTCCTTTCCAGAAAACATCTCTTGCTCATAGGACAGAAACTGCATGTGATTCAACTCCATTTAGGACTAGGAAACAAACGCTAGCTTGCCTTACAAGAAACACACTCTGCTTTTGAGAAAAGAGCACTGTTCTACTCTACTGTGTTTTCTATAGGCCAGAAGAGTGAGCTTGCTCAGAACCAAAGAACTGTGCTTCCTACATACACAGGCCATATCTAGTTCAACTCTGCTTAGGAAACTGAGAAGAACAGTAGCTCCTCTTCAGTCCAATACACTGTACTTGCTGGGAAAAGACGCGAGTGCTATTTGAACTGTGTATGGCAAAGGGAGCGCAATAGTGACTTTCCTTACCAGAAAACATACCTTGCTCGTAGGACCAGAAACTGCATGTGATTCAACTCCATTTAGGACTGGGAAACAAACGCTAGCTCGCCATCCAAGAAACACACTCTGCTTTTGAGAAAAGAGCACTCTTCTATTCTACTGTGTTTCCTATGGGGTCCGAACAGTGAGCTTGCTCAGACCAAAGAACTGTGCTTCCTACACACACGGGCCATATATCATTCAACTCTGCTTAGGAAACTGCCAAGAACAGTAGCTCCTCTTCAGTCCAATACACTGTACTTGCTGGGAAAAGACGCGAGGTCTATTTGAACTGTTTATGACAAAGGGAGCGCAATAGTGACTTTCGTTACAAGAAAACATCCCGTGCTCGTAGGACCAAAAACTGCATGTGATTCAACTCCATTTAGGAATGGGAAACAAACGCTAGCTCACCTTGCAAGAAACACACTCTGCTTTTGAGAAAAGAGCACTCTTCTACGCTACAGTGTTTACTATGGTGTCCGAAAATTGAGCTTGCTCAGAACAAAAGAAATGTGCTTCACACACACGGGACATATCTACTTCAACTCTGCTTAAGAAACTGACAAGAACAGTAGCTCCTCTTCTGTCTAATACACTGTACTTGCTGGGAACAGACGCGAGTGCTATTTGCACAGTGTATGGCAATGGGAGCACAATAGTGACTCTTCTTACCAGAAAACAACTCTTGCTCTTAGGACCAGAAACTGCATGTGATTCAACTCAATTTAGATCTGGGAAACAAACGCGAGCTCGCCTTTCAAGAAACACACTCTGCTTTTGATAAAAGAGCACTCTTCTACTCTACTGTGTTTTCTATGGGGACCGAACAGTGAGCTTGCTGAGAACAAAGAACGGTGCTTCCTACACACACGGGCCATATCTAGTTCAACTCTGCTTAGGAAACTGACAAGAACAGTAGCTCCTCTTCATTCCAATACACTGTACTTGCTGGGAACAGACGCAAGGGCTATTTGCATTGTGTATGGCAAAGGAAGCTCAATTGTGACTCTTCTAACCAGAAAACAACTCTTGCTCGTAGGACCAGAAACTGCATGTGTATTTCAACTCCATTTAGGACTGGGAAACAAACGGTAGTTCACCTTACAAAAAACACACTCTGCTTTTGAGAAAAGTGCACTCTTCTACTCTACTGTGTTTCCTATGGGGTCCAAACAGTGAGCTTGCTCAGAACAAAAGAACTGTGCTTCCTACACACACGGGCCATATCTAGATCAATTTTCCTTAGGAAACTGACAAGAACAGTAGCTCCTCTTCAGTCTAATACACTCTACTTGCTGGGAACAGACGCGAGTGCTATTTGCCCTGTGTATGGCAATGGGAGCACAATAGTGACTCTTCTTACCAGAAAAAAACTCTTGCTCGTAGGACCAAAAACTGCATGTGATTCAACTCCATTTAGGACTTGGAAACAAACGCTAGCTCGCCTTAGGAGAAACACACTCTGCTTTTGAGAAAAGAGCACTCTTCTACTCTACTGTGTTTTCTATAAGCCAGAAGAGTGAGCTTGCTCAGAACCAAAGAACTGTGCTTCCTACATACACAGGCCATATCTAGTTCAACTCTGCATAGGAAACTGAGAAGAACAGTAGCTCCTCTTCTGTCCAATACACTGTACTTGCTGGGAAAAGACGCGAGTGCTATTTGAACTGTGTATGGCAAAGGGACCGCAATAGTGACTTTCCTTACCAGAAAACATCCCTTGGTCATAGGACCAGAAACTGCATGTGATTCAACTCCATTTAGGAATGGGAAACAAACGCTAGCTCGCCTTCCAAGAAACACACTCTGCTTTTGAGAAAAGAGCACTCTTCTATTCTACTGTGTTTCCTATGGGGTCCGAACAGTGAGCTTGGTCAGAACAAAAGAACTGTGCTTCCTACACACACGGGCCATATCTAGTTCAACTCTGCTTAGGAAACTGACAAGAACAGTAGCTCCTCTACAGTCCAATACACTGTACTTGCTGGGAACAGACGCGAGTGCTATTTGAACAGTGTATGGCAAAGAGAGCACAATAGTGACTTTCCTTACCAGAAAACATCCATTGCTCTTAGGACCAAAAACTGCATGTGATTCAACTCCATTTAGGACTGGGAAACAAACGCTAGCTCTCCTTACAAGAAACACGCTCTGCTTTTGAGAAAAGAGCATTCTTCTACTCTACTGTGTTTCCTATAGGGCCAGAACAGTGAGCTTGCTCAGAACAAAAGAACTGTGCTTCCTACACACACGGGCCATATCTAGTTCAACTCTGCTTAGGAAACTGACAAGAACAGTAGCTCCTCTACAGTCCAATACACTGTACTTGCTGGGAACAGACGCGAGTGCTATTTGCACTGTGTATGGCAATGGTAGCACAATAGTGACTCTTCTTACCAGAAAACAACTCTTGCGCGTAGGACCAGAAACTGCATGTGATTCAACTCCATTTAGGACTGGGAAACAAACGCTAGCTCGCCTTCCAAGAAACACACTCTGCTTTTGAGAAAAGAGCACTCTTCTATTCTACTGTGTTTCCTATGGGGTCCGAACAGTGAGCTTGCTCAGAACAAAAGAACTGTGCTTCCTACACACACGGGCCATATCTAGTTCAACTCTGCTTAGTAAACTGAGAAGAACATTAGCTCCTCTTCAGTCCAATACACTGTACTTGCTGGGAAAGGACGTGAGGGCTATTTGAACTGTGTATGGCAAAGGGAGCGCAATAGTGACTTTCCTTACAAGAAAACATCCCGTGCTCGTAGGACCAAAAACTGCATGTGATTTAACTCCATTTAGGAATGGGAAACAAACGCTAGCTCACCTTACAAGAAACACACTCTGCTTTTGAGGAAAGAGCACTCTTCTACGCTACTGTGTTTACTATGGTGTCCGAAAATTGAGCTTGCTCAGAACAGAAGAACTGTGCTTCACACACACGGGACATATCTACTTCAACTCTGCTTAAGAAACTGACAAGAACAGTAGCTCCTCTTCTGTCTAAAACACTGTACTTGCTGGGAACAGACGCGAGTGCTATTTGCCCTGTGTATGTCAATGGGAGCGCAATAGTGACTCTTCTTACCAGAAAACAATTCTTGCTCGTAGAAACTTCATGTGATTTAAGTCCATTTAGGACTGGGAAACTAATGCTAGCTCGCCTTACAAGAAACATACTCTGCTTTTGAGAAAAGAGCACTCTTCTATTCTACTGTGTTTCCTATGTGGTCCGAACAGTGAGCTTGCTCAGAACAAAAGACCTGTGCTTCCTACACACACGGGCCATATCTAGTTCAACTCTGCTTAGGAAACTGACAAGAACAGTAGCTCCTCTACAGTCCAATACACTGTACTTGCTGGGAACAGACGCGAGTGCTATTTGAACAGTGTATGGCAAAGAGAGCACAATAGTGACTTTCCTTACCAGAAAACATCCATTGCTCTTAGGACCAAAAACTGCATGTGATTCAACTCCATTTAGGACTGGGAAACAAACGCTAGCTCTCCTTACAAGAAACACGCTCTGCTTTTGAGAAAAGAGCATTTTTCTACTCTACTGTGTTTCCTATAGGGCCAGAACAGTGAGCTTGCTCAGAACAAAAGAACTGTGCTTCCTACACACACAGGCTATATCTAGTTCAACTCTGCTTAGGAAACTGACAAGAACAGTAGCTCCTCTTCAGTCCAATACACTGTACTTTTTGGGAGCAGACACGAGTGCTATTTGCACTGTGTGTGGCAACGGGAGCACAATAGTGACTCTTCTTACCAGAAAGCAACTCTTGCTCATAGGACCAGAAACTGCATGTGATTGAATTCCATTTAGGCCTGGGAAACAAACGCTAGCTCTCCTTACAAGAAACACACTCTGTTTCTGAGAAAAGAGCACTCTTCTACTCTTCTGTGTTTCCTATAGGGCCAGAAGAGTGAGCTTGCTCAGAAGAAAGATTTGTGCTTCACACACACGGGCCATATCTAGTTCAAATCTGCTTAGGAAACTGACAAGAACAGTAGCTCCTCTTCTGTCCAATACACTGTACTTGCTGGGAACAGACGCGAGTGCTATTTGCACTGTGTATGGCAATGGTAGCACAATAGTGACTCTTCTTACCAGAAAACAACTCTTGCTCATAGGACCAGAAAAGGCATGAGATTCAAATCTGTTTCTGACAGGGAAAAAAACACTAGCTAGCCTTACAAGAAACACACTCTGCTTTTGAGAAAATAGCACTCTTCTACTCTACTGTGTTTCCTATGGGGTCTGAACAGTGAGCTTGCTCAGAACAAAAGAACTGTACTTCCTACACACACGGGCCATATCTAGTTCAACTCTGCTTAGGAAACTGACAAGAACAGTAGCTCCTCTTCAGTCCAATACACTGTACTTTTTGGGAGCAGACACGAGTGCTATTTGCACTGTGTGTGGCAATGGGAGGGCAATAGTGACTTTCCTTACGAGAAAACATCCCGTGCTCGTAGGACCAAAAACTGCATGTGATTCAACTCCATTTAGGAATGGGAAACAAACGCTAGCTCACCTTACAAGAAACACACTCTGCTTTTGAGAAAAGAGCACTCTTCTACGCTACTGTGTTTACTATGGTGTCCGAAAATTGAGCTTTCTCAGAACAAAAGAACTGTGCTTCACACACACGGGACATATCTACTTCAACTCTGCTTAAGAAACTGACAAGAACAGTAGCTCCTCTTCTGTCTAATACACTGTACTTGCTGGGAACAGACGCGAGTGCTATTTGCACAGTGTATGGCAATGGGAGCACAATAGTGACTCTTCTTACCAGAAAACAACTCTTGCTCTTAGGACCAGAAACTGCATGTGATTCAACTCAATTTAGATCTGGGTAACAAACGCTAGCTCGCCTTACAAGAAACACACTCTGCTTTTGAGAAAAGAGCACTCTTCTACTCTACTGTGTTTTCTATGGGGTCCGAACAGTGAGCTTGCTGAGAACAAAGAACGGTGCTTCCTACACACACGGGGCATATCTAGTTCAACTCTGCTTAGGAAACTGACAAGAACAGTAGCTCCTCTTCATTCCAATACACTGTAATTGCTGGGAACAGACGCAAGGGCTATTTGCATTGTGTATGGCAAAGGAAGCTCAATTGTGACTCTTCTAACCAGAAAACAACTCTTGCTCGTAGGACCAGAAACTGCATGTGTATTTCAACTCCATTTAGGACTGGGAAACAAACGGTAGTTCACCTTACAAAAAACACACTCTGCTTTTTGGAAAAGAGCACTCTTCTCTCTACTGTGTTTTCTATGGGGTTCGAACAGTGAGCTTGTTCAGAACAAAAGAACTGTGCTTCCTACACACACGGGCCTTATCTAGTTCAACTCTGCTTTGGAAACTGACAGGAACAGTAGCTCCTCTTCAGACCAATACACTGTACTTGCTGGAAACAGACGCGAGTGTTATTTGTACTATGTATGGCAATGGGAGCGCAATAGTGACTCTTCTTACCAGAAAATAACTCTTGCTCGTAGGACCAGAAACTGCATGTGATTTAACTCCATTTAGGACTGGGACACAAACGCTAGCTCGCCTTACAAGAAACACACTCTGCTTTTGAGAAAAATGCACTCTTCTACTCTACTGTGTTTCCTATAGGGTTAGAAATGTGAGCTTGCTCAGAACAAAAGAACTGTGCTTCCTACACACACGGGCCATATCTAGTTAAACTCTGCTTAGGAAACTGACAAGAACAGTAGATCCTCTTCAGTCCAATACGCTGTACAACCTGGGTACAGACGCCAGTGCTATTTGCACTGTGTATGGCAATGGGAGCGCAATAGTGACTCTTTTTACCAGAAAACAACTCTTGCTCATAGGAACGGAAACTGCATGTGATTCAACTCCATTTAGGACTGCGAAACAAACGCTAGCTCGCCTTACAAAAAACACACTCTGCTTTTGAGGAATGAGCACTCTTCTACTCTATTGTGTTTCCTATAGGGCCAGAACAGTGAGCTTGCTGAGTACAAAAGAACTGTGCTTCCTACAAACACGGGCCATATCTAGTTCAATTCTGCTAAGAAGACTGACAAGAACAGTAGATCCTCTTCAGTCCAATACACTGTATATGCTGGGTACAGACGCCAGTGCTATTTGCCCAGTGTATGGTAATGGGAGCACAATAGTGACTCTTCTTACCAGAAAACAACTCTTGCTCGTAGGACCAGAAACTGCATGTGATTCAACTCCATTTAGGACTGGGAAACAAACGCTAGCTCGCCTTACAAGAAACACACTCTGCTTTTGAGAAAAGAGCACTCTTCTACTCTACTGTGTTTCCTATGGGGTACAAACAGTGAGCTTGCTCAGAACAAAAGAACTGTGCTTCCTACACACACGGGCCATATCTAGTTCAATTCTGCTTAGGAAACTGACAAGAACAGTAGCTCCTCTTCAGTCCAATACACTGTACTTGCTGGGAACAGACGCGAGTGCTATTTGCACTGTGTATGGCAATGGGAGCGCAATAGTGACTTTCCTTACCAGAAAACAACTCTTGCTCATAGGAACAGAAACTGCATGTGACTCAACTCCATTTAGGACTGGGAAACAAACAGTAGCTCGCCTTACAAGAAACACACTCTGCTTTTGAGAAAAGAGCACTCTTCTCTCTACTGTGTTTCCTATGGGGTTCGAACAGTGAGCTTGCTCAGAACAAAAGAACTGTGCTTCCTACACACATGGGCCTTATCTAGTTCAACTTTGCTTAGGAAACTGACAAGAACAGTAGCTCCTCTTCAGACAAATACACTGTACTTGCTGGAAACAGACGCGTGTGTTATTTGTACTATGTATGGCAATGGGAGCGCAATAGTGACTCTTCTTACCAGAAAACAACTCTTGCTCCTAGGACCAGAAACTGCATGTGTATTTCATCTCCATTTAGGACTGGGAAACAAACGCTAGCTCGCCTTACAAGTAACACACTCTGCTTTTGAGAAAAATGCACTCTTACTCTACTGTGTTTGCTATGTGGTTCGAAATGTGAGCCTGCTCAGAACAAAAGAACTGTGCTTCCTACACACACGGGCATATCTTGTTCAATTCTGCTTAAGAAACTGACAAGAACAGTAGAACCTCTTCAGTCCAATAGACTGGTAAACAAACGCTAGCTCGCCTTACAAGAAACTCACTCTGCTTTTGAGAAAAGAGCACTCTTCTACACTACTGTGTTTCCTATAGGGCCAGAACAGTGAGCTTGCTCAGAACAAAAGAACTGTGCTTCCTACACACACGGGCCATATCTAGTTCAACTCTGCTTAGGAAACTGACAAGAACAGTAGCTCCTCTTCAGTCCAATACACTGTAATTGCTGGGAACATACGCGAGGGCTATTTGCACTGTGTATGTCAATGGGAGCGCAATAGTGACTTTCCTTACCAGAAAACAACTCTTGCTCGTAGGACCAGAAACTGCATGTGTATTTCAACTCTTGCTTGTAGGACCAGAAACTGCATGTGATTCAACACCATTTAGGACTGGGAAACAAACCCTAGCTCGCCTTACAAGAAACACACTCTGCTTTTGAGAAAAGAGCACTGTTCTACTCTACTGTTTCCTATGGGGTCCGAACAGTGAGCTTGCTCAGAACAAATGAACTGTGCTTCCTACACACACGGGCCATATCTAGTTCAACTCTGCTTAGAAAACTGACAAGAACAGTAGATCCTCTTAAGTCCAATACGCTGTACATGCTGGGTACAGTCGCCAGTGCTATTTGCACTGTGTATGGCAATGGGAGCGCAATAGTGACTCTTCTTACCAGAAAACAACTCTTGCTCATAGGACCAGAAACTGCATGTGATTCAACTCCATTTAGGACTGGGAAACAAACGCTAGCTCGCCTTACAAGAAACACACTCTGCTTTCGAGAAAAGAGCACTCTTCTACTCTACTTTGTTTCCTATGGTGTCCAAACAGTGAGCTTGCTCACAACAAAGAAACTGTGCTTCCTACAAACACGGGCCATATCTAGTTCCATTCTGCTTAGGAAACTGACAAGAACAGTATCTCCTCTTCAGTCCAATACACTGTACTTGCTGGGAACAGACGCGAGTGCTATTTGCACTGTGTATGGCAATGGGAGCGCAATAGTGACTTTCCTTACCAGAAAACAACTCTTGCTCGTAGGAACGGAAACTGCATGTGATTCAGCTCCATTTATAACTGGGAAACAAATGCTAGCTCACCTTACAAGAAACACACTTTGCTTTTGATTAAAGAGCACTCTTGTACTCTACTGTGTTTCCTAAAGGGCCAGAACATTGAGCTTGCTGAGTACAAAAGAACTGTGCTTCCTACACACATGGGCCATATCAAGTTCAACTCTGCTTAGGAACCTGACAAGAACAGTAGATCCTCTTCAGTCCAATACACTGTACATGCTGGGAACAGAGGCCAGTGCTATTTGCCCTGAGTATGACAATGGGAGCACAATAGTGACTCTTATTAAAAGAAAACACTCTTGCTCGTAGGACCAGAAACTGCATGTGATTCAACTCCATTTAGGACTGCGAAACAAACGCTAGCTCGCCTTACAAAAAACACAGTCTGCTTTTGAGGAAAGAGCACTCTTCTACTCTACTGTGTTTCTTAAAGGGCCAGAACAGTGAGCTTGCTGAGTACAAAAGAACTGTGCTTCCTACACACATGGGCCATATCTAGTTCAACTCTGCTTAGGAAACTGACAAGAACAGTAGCTCCTCTTCAGTCCAATACACTGTACTTGCTGGGAACAGACGAGAGGACTATATGCACTGTGTATGGCAAAGGGAGCGCAATAGTGACTCTTCTTACCAGAAAACAACTCTTGCTGGTAGGACCAGAAACTTCATGTGTATTTCAACTCCATTTAGGACTGGGAAACAAATGCTAGCTCGCCTTACAAGAAACACACTCTGCCTTTGAGAAAAATGCACTCTTCTACTCTACTGTTTTTCCTATGGGGTTCGAAATGTGAGCTTGCTCAGAACAAAAGAACTGTGCTTCCTACACACACGGGCCATATCTTGTTCAATTCTGCTTAGGAAACTGACAAGAACAGTAGAACCTCTTCAGTCCTATAGACTGTACATGCTGGGAACAGACGCCAGTGCTATTTGTCTTGTGTGTGACAATGGGAGCACAATAGTGACTCTTCTTACCAGAAATCAACTCTTGCTCGTATGACAAGAAACTGCATGTGATTCAACTCCATTTAGGACTGGGAAACAAATGCTAGCTCGCCTTACAAGAAACAGACTCTGCTTTTGAGAAAAGAGAACTCTTCTACTCTACTGTGTTTCCTATGGGGTCTGAACAGTGAGCTTGCTCAGAACAAAAGAACTGTGCTTCCTCCACACACGGGCCATATCTAGTTCAACTCTGCTTAGGAAACTGAAAAGAACAGTAGATCCTCTTCAGTCCAATACACTGTACATGCTGGGTACAGACGCCAGTGCTATTTGCACTGTGTATGGCAATGGGAGCGCAATAGTGACTCTTCTTACCAGAAAGCAACTCTTGCTCATATGACCAGAAACTGCATGTGATTCAACTCCATTTAGGACTGGGAAACAAACGCTAGCTCGCCTTACAAGAAACACACTCTGCTTTTGAGAAAAGAGCACTCTTCTACTCTACTGTGTTTCCTATGGGGTCCAAACAGTGAGCTTGCTCAGAACAAAAGACCTGTGCTTCCTACACACACGGGCCATATCTAGTTCAATTCTGCTAAGGAAACTGACAAGAACAGTAGCTCCTCTTCAGTCCAATACACTGTACTTGCTGGGAACAGACGCGAGTGTTATTTGAACAGTGTATGGCAAAGAGAGCACAATAGTGACTTTCCTTACCAGAAAACATCCATTGCTCTTAGGACCAAAAACTGCATGTGATTCAACTCCATTTTGGACTGGGAAACAAACGCTAGCTCTCCTTACAAGAAACACGCTCTGCTTTTGAGAAAAGAGCATTCTTCTACTCTACTGTGTTTCCTATAGGGCCAGAACAGTGAGCTTGCTCAGAACAAAAGAACTGTGCTTCCTACACACACGGGCTATATCTAGTTCAACTCTGCTTAGGAAACTCACAAGAACAGTAGCTCCTCTTCAGTCCAATACACTGTACTTGTTGGGAGCAGACACGAGTGCTATTTGCACTGTGTGTGGCAATGGCAGCGCAATAGTGACTCTTCTTACCAGAAAACAACTCTTGCTCGTAGGACCAGAAACTGCATGTAATTGAATTCCATTTAGGCCTGGGAAACAAACGCTAGCTCTCCTTACAAGAAACACACTCTGCTTTTGATTAAAGAGCACTCTTCTACTCTACTGTGTTTCCTATAGGGCCAGAACAGTGAGCTTGCTCAGAACAAAAGATTTGTGCTTCACACACACGGCCATATCTAGTTCAACTCTGCTTAGGAAACTGACAAGAACAGTTGATCCTCTTCAGTCCAATACGCTGTACATGCTGGGTACAGACGCCAGTGCTATTTGCACTGTGTATGGCAATGGGAGCACAATAGTGACTATTCTTACCAGAAAACAACTCTTGCTCGTAGGACCAGAAACTGCATGTGATTCAACTCCATTTAGGACTGGGAAACAAACGCTAGCTCGCCTTACACGAAACCAACTCTGCTTTTGAGAAAAGAGCACTCTTCTACTCTACTGTGTTTCCTATGGGGTCCAAACAGTGAGCTTGCTCAGAAAAAAAGAACTGTGCTTCCTACACACACGGGCCATATCTAGTTCAATTCTGCTTAGGAAACTGACAAGAACAGTAGCTTCTCTTCAGTCCAATACACTGTACTTGCTGGGAACAGACGCGAGTGCTATTTGCACTGTGTATGGCAATGGGAGCGCAATAGTGACTTTCCTTACCAGAAAACAACTCTTGCTCGTAGGACCAGAAACTGCATGTGATTCAACTCCATTTAGGACTGGGAAACAAACGCTAGCTCGCCTTACAAAAAACACAGTCTGCTTTTGAGGAAAGAGCACTCTTCTACTCTACTGTGTTTCCTAAAGGGCCAGAACAGTGAGCTTGCTGAGTACAAAAGAACTGTGCTTCCTACACACATGGGCCATATCTAGTTCAACTCTGCTTAGGAAACTAACAAGAACAGTAGCTCCTCTTCAGTCCAATACACTGCACTTGCTGGGAACAGACGCGAGGGCTATATGCACTGTGTATGGCAAAGGGAGCGCAATAGTGACTCTTCTTACCAGAAAACAACTCTTGCTGGTAGGACCAGAAACTTCATGTGTATTTCAACTCCATTTAGGACTGGGAAACAAATGCTAGCTTGCCTTACAAGAAACAAACTCGGCCTTTGAGAAAAATGCACTCTTCTACTCTACTGTGTTTCCTATGGGGTCTGAACAGTGAGCTTGTTCAGAACAAAAGAACTGTGCTTCTTCCACACACGGGCCATATCTAGTTCAACTCTGCTTAGGAAACTGAAAAGAACAGTAGATCCTCTTCAGTCCAATTCACTGTACATGCTGGGTACAGAAGCCAGTGCTATTTGCTGTGTATGGCAATGGGAGCGCAATAGTGACTCTTCTTACCAGAAAGCAACTCTTGCTCGTCATACCAGAAACTGCATGTGATTCAACTCCATTTAGGACTGGGAAACAAACGCTAGCTCGCCTTACAAGAAACACACTCTGCTTTTGAGAAAAGAGCACTCTTCTACTCTACTGTGTTTCCTATAGGGCCAGAAGAGTGAGCTTGCTGAGTACAAAAGAACTGTGCTTCCTACACACATGAGCCATATCTAGTTCAATTCTGCTTAGGAACCTGACAAGAACAGTAGATCCTCTTCAGTCCAATACACTGTACATGCTGGGAAGAGAGGCCAGTGCTATTTGCCCTGAGTATGACAATGGGAGCGCAATAGTGACTCTTATTACCAGAAAACAACTCTTGCTCGTAGGACCAGAAACTGCATGTGATTCAACTCCATTTAGGACTGGGGAACAAACGCTAGCTCGCCTTACATAAACACAGTCTGCTTTTGAGGAAAGAGCACTCTTCTACTCTACTGTGTTTCCTATGGGGTCCAAACAGTGAGCTTGCTCAGAACAAAAGAGCTGTGCTTTCTATACACACGGGCCATATCTAGTTCAATTCTGCTTAGGAAACTGACAAGAACAGTAGCTCCTCTTCAGTCCAATACACTGTATGTGTTGGGAACAGACGCGAGTGCTATTTGCACTGTGTATGGCAAAGGGAGCGCAATAGTGACTTTCCTTACCAGAAAACAACTCTTGCTTGTAGGAACGGAAACTGCATGTGATTCAACTCCTTTTAGGACTGCGAAACAAATGCTAGCTCGCCTTACAAGAAACACACTCTGCCTTTGAATAAAATGCACTCTTCTACTCTACTGTTTTTCCTATGGGGTTCGAAATGTGAGCTTGCTGAGTACAAAAGAACTGTGCTTCCTACACACACGGGCCATATCTTGTTCAATTCTGCTTAGGAAACTGACAAGAACAGTAGAAACTCTTCAGTCCAATAGACTGTACATGCTGGGAACAGACGCGAGAGCTATTTGAACTGTGTATGGCAAAGGGAGCACAATAGTGACTTTCCTTTCCAGAAAACAACTCTTGCTCGTAGGACAGAAACTGCACATGATTCAACTCCATTTAGGACTGGGAAACAAACGCTAGCTCGCCTTACAAGAAACACACTCTGCTTTTGAGAAAAGAGCACTCTTCTACTCTACTGTGTTTCGTATAGGGCAAGAACAGTGAGCTTGCACAGAACAAAAGAACTGTGCTTCCTACACACACGTGCTATATCTAGTTCAACTCTGCTTAGGAAACTGACAGGAACAGTAGCTCCTCTTCAGTCCAATACACTGTACTTGCTGGGAGCATTCGCGAGTGCTATTTGCAGTGTGTATGGCAATGGGAGCGCAATAGTGACTCTTCTTACCAGAAAACAACACTTGCTCGTAGAAGCATAAACTGCATGGGATTCAATTCCGTTTCTGACTGGGAAACAAACACTAGCTAGCCTTACAAGAAACACACTCTGCTTTTGAGAAAAGAGCACTCTTCTACTCTACTGTGTTTCCTATGGGATCCGAAAAGTGAGCTTGCTCAGAACAAAAGAACTGTGCTTCACACACAGGGGACATATCTACTTCAACTCTGCTTAAGAAAATGACAAGAACAGTAGCTCCTCTTCTGTCCAATACACTGTACATATGGGAACAGACGCGAGTGCTATTTGCACTGTGTATGGCAATGGTAGCACAATAGTGACTCTTCTTACCAGAAAAAAACTCTTGCTCGTAGGACCAGAAACTGCATGTGATTCAACTCCATTTAGGACTGGGAAACAAACGCTAGCTCGCCTTAGAAGAAACACACTCTGCTTTTGAGAAAAGAGCACTCTTCTACTCTACTGTGTTTTCTATAGGCCAGAACAGTGAGCTTGCTCAGAACAAAAGAACTGTGCTTCCTACACACACGGGCTATATCTAGTTCAACTCTGCTTAGGAAACTGACAAGAACAGTAGCTCCTCTTCAGTCCAATACACTGTACTTTTTGGGAGCAGACACGAGTGCTCTTTGCACTGTGTGTGGCAATGGGAGCGCAATAGTGACTCTTCTTACCAGAAAACAACTCTTGCTCATAGGACCAGAAACTGCATGTGATTGAATTCCATTTAGGCCTGGGAAACAAACGCTAGCTCTCCTTACAAGAAACACACTCTGTTTTTGAGAAAAGAGCACTCTTCTACTCTTCTGTGTTTCCTATAGGGCCAGAACAGTGAGCTTGCTCAGAACAAAAGATTTGTGCTTCACACACACGGGCCATATCTAGTTCAACTCTGCTTAGGAAACTGACAAGAGCAGTAGCTCCTCTTCTGTCCAATACACTGTACTTGCTGGGAACAGACACGAGTGCTATTTGCACTGTGTATGGCAATGGTAGCACAATAGTGACTCTTCTTACCAGAAAACAACTCTTGCTCGTAGGACCAGAAACTGCATGTGATTCAACTCCATTTAGGACTGGGAAACAAACGCTAGCTCGCCTTCCAAGAAACACACTCTGCTTTTGAGAAAAGAGCACTCTTCTATTCTACTGTGTTTCCTATGGGGTCCGAACAGTGAGCTTGCTCAGAACAAAAGAACTGTGCTTCCTACACACACGGGCCATATCTAGTTCAACTCTGCTTAGTAAACTGAGAAGAACATTAGCTCCTCTTCAGTCCAATACACTGTACTTGCTGGGAAAAGACGCGAGGGCTATTTGAACTGTGTATGGCAAAGGGAGCGCAATAGTGACTTTCCTTACAAGAAAACATCCCGTGCTCGTAGGACCAAAAACTGCATGTGATTCAACTCCATTTAGGAATGGGAAACAAACGCTAGCTCACCTTACAAGAAACACACTCTGCTTTTGAGAAAAGAGCACTTTTCTACGCTACTGTGTTTACTATGGTGTCCGAAAATTGAGCTTGCTCAGAATGAAAGAACTGTGCTTCACACACACGGGACATATCTACTTCAACTCTGCTTAAGAAACTGACAAGAACAGTAGCTCCTCTTCTGTCTAATACACTGTACTTGCTGGGAACAGACGCGAGTGCTATTTGCCCTGTGTATGTCAATGGGAGCGCAATAGTGACTCTTCTTACCAGAAAACAATTCTTGCTCGTAGAAACTGCATGTGATTCAAGTCCATTTAGGACTGGGAAACAAATGCTAGCTCGCCTTACAAGAAACATACTCTGCTTTTGAGAAAAGAGCACTCTTCTATTCTACTGTGTTTCCTATGTGGTCCGAACAGTGAGCTTGCTCAGAACAAAAGACCTGTGCTTCCTACACACACGGGCCATATCTAGTTCAACTCTGCTTAGGAAACTGACAAGAACAGTAGCTCCTCTACAGTCCAATACACTGTACTTGCTGAGAACAGACGCGAGTGCTATTTGAACAGTGTATGGCAAAGAGAGCACAATAGTGACTTTCCTTACGAGAAAACATCCATTGCTCTTAGGACCAAAAACTGCATGTGATTCAACTCCATTTAGGACTGGGAAACAAACGCTAGCTCTCCTTACAAGAAAAACGCTCTGCTTTTGAGAAAAGAGCATTCTTCTACTCTACTGTGTTTCCTATAGGGCCAGAACAGTGAGCTTGCTCAGAACAAAAGAACTGTGCTTCCTACACACACGGGCTATATCTAGTTCAACTCTGCTTAGGAAACTGACAAGAACAGTAGCTCCTCTTCAGTCCAATACACTGTACTTTTTGGGAGCAGACACGAGTGCTATTTGCACTGTGTGTGGCAATGGGAGCGCAATAGTGACTCTTCTTACCAGAAAACAACTCTTGCTCGTAGGACCAGAAACTGCATGTGATTGAATTCCATTTAGGCCTGGGAAACAAACGCTAGCTCTCCTTCCAAGAAACACACTCTGTTTTTGAGAAAAGAGCACTCTTCTACTCTTCTGTGTTTCCTATAGGGCCAGAAGAGTGAGCTTGCTCAGAACAAAAGATTTGTGCTTCACACACACGGGCCATATCTAGTTCAACTCTGCTTAGGAAACTGACAAGAAGAGTAGCTCCTCTTCTGTCCAATACACTGTACTTGCTGGGAACAGACGCGAGTGCTATTTGCACTGTGTATGCCAAAGGTAGCACAATAGTGACTCTTCTTACCAGAAAACAACTCTTGCTCATAGGACCAGAAATGGCATGAGATTCAAATCTGTTTCTGACAGGGAAAAAAACACTAGCTAGCCTTACAAGAAACAACTCTGCTTTTGAGAAAATAGCACTCTTCTACTCTGCTGTGTTTCCTATGGGGTCTGAACAGTGAGCTTGCTCAGAACAAAAGAACTGTGCTTCCTACACACACGGGCCATATCTAGTTCAACTCTGCTTAGCAAACTGACAAGAACAGTAGCTCCTCTTCTGTCCAATACACTGTACTTTCAAAGAACAGTAGCGAGTGTTGTTTGCACTGTGTATGGCAATGGGAGCGCAATAGTGACTTTTCTTACCAGAAAACAACTCTTGCTCATAGGACAAGAAACTGCATGAAATTCAACTACATTTAGGACTGGGAAACAAACGCTAGCTCGCCTTACAAGAAACAAACTCTGCTTCTGAGAAAAGAGCACTCTTCTACTCTTCTGTGTTTTCTATAGGGCCAGAACAGTGAGCTTGCTCAGAAGAAAAGAACTGTGCTTCCTACACACAAGGGCCATATCTAGTTCAACTCTGCTTAGGAAACTGACAAGTACAGTAGCTCCTCTTCAGTCCAATACACTGTACTTGCTGGGAACAGACGTGACTGCTATTTGCACTGTTTATGGCAAAGGGAGCACAATAGTGACTTTCCTTACCAGAAAACATCCCTTGCTCGTAGGAGCAGAAACTGCATGTGATTCAACTCCATTTTGGACTGGGAAACAAACGTTAGCTCGCCTTACAAGAAACACACTCTGCTTTTGAGAAAAGAGCACTCTTCTATTCTACTGTGTTTCCTATGGGGTCCGAACAGTGAGCTTGCTCAGAACAAAAGAACTGTGCTTCCTACACACACGGGCCATATCTAGTTCAACTCTGCTTAGGTAACTGACAAGAACAGTAGATCCTCTTCAGTGCAATACACTGTACGTGCTGGGAACAGACGCGAGTCCTATTTGCACTGTGTATGGCAATGGGAGCAAAATAGTGACTCCTCTTACCAGAAAACAACTCTTGCTCATAGGACCAGAAACTCATGAGATTCAAATCTGTTTCTGACTGGGAAACAAACACTAGCTAGCCTTACAAGAAACACACTCTGCTTTTGAGAAAAGAGCACTCTTCTATTCTACTGTGTTTCCTATGGGGTCCGAATAGTGAGCTTGCTCAGAACAAAAGAACTGTGCTTCCTACACACACGGGCCATATCTAGTTCAACTCTGCTTAGGTAACTGACAAGAACAGTAGATCCTCTTCAGTGCAATACACTGTACATGCTGAGACAGACGCGAGAGCTATTTACCCTGTGTATGGTAATGGGAGCTCTATAGTGACTCTTCTTACCAGAAAACAACTCTTTCTTGTAGGACCAGAAACTGCATGTGATTCAACTCCATTTAGGACTTGGAAACAAACGCTAGTTTGCCTTAGAAGAAACACACTCTGCTTTGGAGAAAAGAGCACACTTCTACTCTACTGTGTTTCCTATAGGGCCAGAACAGTGAGCTTGCTCAGAACAAAAGAACTGTGCTTCCTACACACACGGGCCATATCTAGTTCAACTCTGCTTAGGAAACTGACAAGAACAGTAGCTCCTCTTCAGTCCAATACACTGCACTTTCTGGGAACAGACGTGAGTGCTATTTGCACTGTGTATGGCAAAGGGAGCACAATAGTGACTTTCCTTTCCAGAAAACAACTCTTGCCCGTAGGACTAGAAACTGCATGTGATTCAACTCCCTTTAGGACTGGGAAACAAACGCAAGCTCGCCTTACAAAAAACACACTCTGCTTTTGAGAAAAGAGCACTCTTCTACTCTACTGTGTTTCCTATAGGCCAGAAGAGTGAGCTAGCTCAGAACAAAAGAACTGTGCTTCCTACACACACGGGCCATATCTCGTTCAACTCTGCTTAGGAAACTGACAAGAAGAGTAGATCCTCTTCAGTCCAATACACTTTACATGCTGGGAACAGACGCCAGTGCTATTTGCCCTGTGTATGACAATGGGAGCGCAATAGTGACTCTTCTTACCAGAAAACAACTCTAGCTCATAGGACCAGAAACTGCATGTGATTGAACTCCATTTAGGACTGGGAAACAAACGCTAGCTCGCCTTACAAGAAACACATTCTGCTTTTGCAAAAGAGCACTCTTCTACTCTCCTGTGTTTCTTATAGGGCCAGAAGAGTGAGCTTGCTCAGAACAAAAGAAGTGGACTTCCTGCACACACGGGCCATATCTAGTTCAACTTTGCTTAGGAAACTGACAAGAACAGTAGATCGTCTTCAGTCCAATACACTGTACATCCTGGGAACAGATGCGAGTGCTATTTGCCCTGTGTATGACAAAGGGAGCGCAATAGTGACTCTTCTTACTAGAAAACTACTCTTGCTCGTAGGACCAGAAACTGCATGTGATTCAACTCCATTTAGGACTGGGAAACAAAAGCTAGCTCGCCTTACAAGAAATACACTCTGCTTTTGAGAAAAGAGCACTCTTCTACTCTACATTGTTTCCTATAGGGCCAAAACAGTGAGCTTGCTCAGAACAAAAGAATTGTGCTTCCTACACACACGGGCCATATCTAGTTCAACTCTGCTTAGGAAACTGACAAGAACAGTAGATCCTCTTCAGTCCAATACACTGTACATGCTGGGAACAGACGCCAGTGCTATTTGCCCTGTGTATGACAATGGGAGCGCAATAGTGACTCTTCTTACCAGAAAACAACTCTTGCTCCTAAGATCAGAAACTACATGTGATTAAACTCGATTTAGAACTGGGAAACAAATGCTAGCTGGCCTTACAAGTAATACACTCTGCTTTTGAGAAAAGAGCACTCTTCTACTCTACGGTGTTTCCTATGGGGTCCGAACTGTGAGCTTGCTCAGAACAAAAGAACTGTGCTTCCTGCACACACGGGCCATATCTAGTTCTACTCTGCTTAGGAAACTGACAAGAACAGTAACTCCTCTTCTGTCCAATACACTGTACTTGCAAAGAACAGTAGCGAGTGTTGTTTGCACTGTGCATGGCAATAGGACCGCAATAGTGACCCTTCTTACCAGAAAACAACTCTTGCTCATAGAACAAGAAACTGCATGTAATTCAACTCCATTTAGGACTGGGAAACAAACACTAGCTCGCCTTACAAGAAACACACTCTGCTTCTGAGAAAAGAGCACTCTTCTACTCTTCTGTGTTGTCTATAGGGCCAGAACAGTGAGCTTGCTCAGAACAAAAGAACTGTGCTTCCTACACACACGGGCCATATCTACTTCAACTCTGCTTAGGAAACTGACAAGAACAGTAGCTCCTCTTCAATCCAATACACTGTACTTGCTGGGAACAGACGTGACTGCTATTTGCACTGTTTATGGCAAATGGAGCACAATAGTGACTTTCCTTACCAGAAAACATCCCTTGCTTGTAGGACCAGAAACTGCATGTGATTCAACTCCATTTTGGACTGGGAAACAAACGCTAGCTCGCCTTACAAGAAACACACTCTGCTTTTGAGAAAAGAGCACTCTTCTATTCTACTGTGTTTCCTATGGGGTCCGAACAGTGAGCTTGCTCAGAACAAAAGAACTGTGTTTACTACACACACGGGCCATATCTTGACCCGTCCTGCGCGCCACGTTATTTGATGAGACCCGAGGAGGCACCTCCTGAAAGATCAATGGGGGTGAGAGAGAAAGGAGACCAGGCGCGTAAAGGAAGACAAAGTCAGTCTGAGTTGCGTCAAGGTCTCGTTTATTGCAAGGGGAATCAGGCTTATATATGCTAGGAGCTAGGAGAAGTAGATAGGGGTATGGAAAGTCACTAGGAGGAAGTTAGGGTAAGGTAGGGTTCAGGAAAAGGTCTTTTTGTTCCAGGGCCTGATCAACGGACCATACAGCAAACCATTATGTTTCAGGGAGTAGATCAAAAGGTACATATCGTGGTCTTGTTGAAAAATGGTTGCTATTGAAACTGTTAACGGAAGATTGGGTACACAGCTTTTTCCCATGAGAATCAGTTAGGCTACTTGGCTCCTGACAATTCCCCCTTCTTTCTATAAAATGGCCAAAGCAGGCTTTGGTCATAAATCGAGAGGGCCCCTGTCTTAGGCTATATGGGGTGCAGTCCTGTCTGGCAACGTTCCATGTTGATCCGGTCTCTGGCGACCTCTGTACGTTGTGCTCCCAGCACAGGCCCCATACTATTCCCGTCATTGAGTACTCTCTAGCTTTTAATTATAGGGGTTTTTAGGTTCATAGGCCACTGAACCTGAGCCTTTCACCTGTTTCAATAGTTTCCTCTTGTCTGATGGTAATGTACTGAAACAGTTTTTGATAGGGCCGAATTGATCTGATTTTTGATGAATTGTGTTAGTCGTTGAAAAGCCCAAGGACCAAAGGTGAGGAGGAGAAGGAAAATGATCAAGGGGGCCAGGAGGGTGGGGATCAGAGTAGAAAGCCAAGGGGACCCCTTTAGCCAGCCCTCAAACCAATTGTTTTGATTTTCAAAATCACGTTTTCTTTGTGCTAATCTTTCTCTTAGTTTCTCCATTGATTCTCTAACTACCCCAGTGTGATCAGCATAAAAGCAGCATTCTTCCTTCAAGGCTGCACATAAACCTCCCTCCTTTAAAAATAGTAAATCCAGACCTCTTCTATTTTGTAACACAACCTCAGAGAGCGAGGTTAAAGACTTCTCCAGGGCAGAAATGGATCTTTCTATGGCCTCTAGGTCAGTAGTCATAGCCATTTGTAACTGCATAAGGTGGTTGCTCTGCACGAGGGCAGCAGTTCCTGTACCAACTCCTGCAGCAATGCCTCCAATACCTAACAATAGGGCAATAGTCATAGACACAGGTTCTCGAGTGTATCTGCCTCTCTGCTCAAAGAATTCCATCACTGAGCTTTCTTGATGATAAGTGACACGAGGCCATAATTGGACCATCACACAAAATTCATGGGAATCATCAAATATCTGAGCAGATATGCAAGGGGTCAATCCTGTGTTACAGGCCCAGTAGGACCCATTGGGTGCTTCAAGATAATAGCTTCCCTTATAGGGTGTCAGAGTTTGTTTACAGAGGTGACTATGGGTTGATGGAATCTTGCCCAAACAAGAACCTTGTCCTGAGACTTCAGGGAGTGTTAGTTTATGTGGCTTAGTCTGACACCTATTGCTTGGGGAAGTAAGGTTATTGGCAGTAGACTGAAAGGCGATTCCTTCATAATAAGGGGGACTGGAGGTAAGGCAGAGCCAGCAACCCAAGGTTCTGCTTGGATTTGTGGCATTTAGGGCCAGATAAGCTCCCTGGACCAAATTAAACAATCTATCTCCTGTTCCTCCAAAAGGAGTAAGGAGAGTGCCATTACTGGAGTCTAGGATGGTAGTCACGATTCTTGTATGGTAGGGAAAGGGACAAGGATGAGGTGAGGGGGAAGGAGGTGATGGCACCTTTTCATGATTGAAGGGAACTTTTTGGTCAGAGAGAACTACATTGGGTCCTACCGACTTTGGGTACAGGTTTTCTATTGTTAGCAAGATCTTGAAAATGACTCCTTTATCTGTACCATCAAGATACCAGCGGAGTCCCCATGTTTTTCCTGAGGGCCATTCTCGATTCGCCCTACCCTGACGGGTGAAGGTTATGTTTAAAGGTAATGATAGCCCTGGATTATAGGCTTTCCCAGTATAGGGGCTAAAGCAAAAATGTCTATTCGTGCTAGGCTTACTGTATCCCCTTGTAACTGAAATAAGGTCCCAAGATGAAGTTGGTTTCCAGTAAGCTGCCCCTGTAGTTTCACAACCCCATCGAGCACAAAAGAAGGTATCGAATCCCCCACATCTAGCAGCCGTGGCTCGGCTTCTACCATCCTTAGGGCAGACATAAAAGTCAGATTGTGCTAACCTACAACGAGCTGTAGGACTAACACAGCCTGGGGCAGTCATCACAGCAGGGTCATTATCATGGAATGTCCCACAAGGGCTTGTCCAAGTAGTTTTAGGACTATGAGGAAATTGATTGCAGTTTGGAATCGTTTGAACCCCTGTACCATTTAACTGGTGTTGGCCAATAGTAGGTATATCCCAAGAATCCAATCCTGCAGCCAGCTGACAGAAGTCAGGAGTGAGTGATGGCCACCAGGAATAGGGAGCATGGTTTGCAGTAACCTTCCAGACCTCCTCCCCTGTTACTGTGAAAATTCACCAGGTAAGCTTTTTAATAGCATGGGGGCTTTCCTTGGAGATGCAGGAGAGGGGAAGGGGAAAAAGTAGTAAGCAAACGATGAAACAGGGGTTTGGTCTTCCAAGGCTCGCGACGAACAGGTCCTGCCATTGAGATGTCCGTGGCTCCCTTTATTTTCCAAGCTGGAGGCATTTCTGAAAGAAAAAGAGAGAATTTTGTCTCAGGGTTGTGTCCTGGACATAACAGTTATTTTTTCCTTAATCTAGGGAGGCAATCTGTGTAGAGTAAGGCTTAATCAGTCTTTCTGGTAGCCAATGAGCCCCATTTTCCTTGGAGTCATAAATACATGCAGATCCCTTTCCCCAGATTATAACTGGATCAGGACCACTCCATATTCCAGTAATTGGATCTTTCCAAAGGGCCTGCGCATATCCTTGTTTGGTTTCTGGGTGCCAGTGTCGCTCAGCCGCAGATTTTCCAAAAGCGTCCAATGTCAAAAAATTTAATACGAATAGGGCATGAGAAAGCAGAGCTTTGTGGTTTCCCTTAAGGGGAAATAGTGTCTCTTGTGAGCTAAGTTTATTAAGAGTATTTTTTAAAGTTTGATGAGCTCTCTCCACGATACCTTGGCCTTGAGGGTTATAGGATATTCCAGTGATATGTTTAATTCCTAATTGTAAACAAAATTGTCTGAATTTGCTACTAGTATATCCTGGACCATTATCAGTTTTTATACACTTCAGCTGACCTAGCACTGTGAAGAAATGTAACATATGATTGATAACATCTTTGGTGGCTTCTCCACTGTGAGCAGAGGCACAAATAAATCCACTGAAGGTATCTACAGTAACATGTATAAACTTTAATTTGCCAAAAGAAGGAACATGGGTGACATCCATCTGCCATAGTTGTCCAGGTATAAGCCCTCTGGGGCTTACTCCATAATGAGGTTTAGGTAAGAGCATCAGGCAATTTTTACAGTTTTTTACAATTTACCTAGCCTGTTCTCTAGCAATTGAGAACCTTAGTCTCAAAGTTTGAGCATTGAAGTGATGAAGGCGGTGCGCCTCACGAGCGGCTGCTACCTGATCATGTTCCAAGTGAGAAATCAAGATAGAACGTGTAGCAGAATCAGCAAGTTCATTTCCCTGAGCTAGGGGTCCAGGTAGGCCTGTGTGGGCACGAATATGGCCAACATAAAAGGGTAGTGACCTTTGTCGGATTAATTTTTGTAATTCAGAAAACATTTGAAAGGTGGGAGTAATGGGTTGGATTACTGGGACCATTTCTAAAGCCTGTAAAGCCCCTACCACATATCTACTGTCTGAATACAAGTTAAAGGAACAATCTTCAAAATTTTTAAAGACAGCAAGGGCAGCATATAGCTCCACCAGCTGAGCTGACTTAAAAGGGGTTGTCATAACATTCTTTTGGCCATTGAGGACATAAGCAGCTTTACCATTACTTGACCCATCTATGAAAAGCACAGGGGAGTCCGGGATGGGCTCCATTTGGGAATTTTTAAGAAAAACAAAAGAAGTGAGGGAGAAGAATTGTAGGAGTTTATTACTGGGCATTTGTGTATCAAGTTTCCCTTCATAGGTGCAGACAAGAATGGCCCAGTCAGGACTACGGGTGCATAACCATTCAAGTTGCTCTTTATCATATGACATAACAATAATATCAGGGTCATGCCCAAAGTATCGAGTGGAGGCTTTTATTCCTAACATTATTGATTGGCAAACCAGGGAAGGATAAGTAGGAAGGATTTTTCTTTTAGTAACAGGAAGATGTACCCACAGTAAAGGTACGGACTCTTGCCAAAGCAGGCCTGTAGGGGCAAAATCTGTAGAAAAAATGATCAAATACAATGGGAGAGTTGGGTCAAAATATCCCATGTGTTGTTGAGTGATGGTCGTTTCAACCTTTTGTAATACCCTCTCTGCCTCCACCATAAGGTATCTAGGGGATTGAGGGTCGGAGTCTCCTTTGAGGATATCCTCAAGGGGGCGTAACTCTCCCTTGGTTATTTTTAAATAGGGTCACAGCCAATTGATATCCCCTAAAAGCTTTTGAAAATCATTGAGACAACGAAGTGTATCTTTTCTAATCTAGATTTTTTGTGTATAGAGGAGGTCTGGGTGTAACTCGAACCCCAAAAACAGGAAGGGGTATTGGGTTTGTATCTTCTCTGGAGCTATATGAAATCCTCGGTCCTGAAGTGTGATAATTATCTTTTGAGCTACATTTTGTGTTTTTTCTTCAGATTTTCCTGCTATTAACAAATCATCCATATAATGTATAATGTAAACTTTGGGGTATTAGACCCCCACTGGATCGATAGACTGAGCTACATACTTTTGACATAGCATAGGGGAATTGGCCATTCCTTGGGAGTCATTGCTAGGGGCTGGGGAGCTTGGAGTCTCTGTTTGCTATAGTAAGCTTTTCATCAAATAATGTAAATGCCATATTCATCAGATCTTTGACAGGTTTGAGGACCATTATCTATTAAATGTATCTGAGCCAAACAAATCTAGGCCCAATCTTAAAAATATCTCTAAATTTGGTAACAATAACCAGGCCAATTTGTTCTCTTATAGATATATTAGTCAAATATATCTCTCAGTTTTTTTATTTAAATAGAACATTTTATGCTTTAAACTAGTATCTGAATAGCCAGATGACTAGTATTAACTTGTATTCCTTAACACAAAGGACATGCAGACTCAGACATTCAAAACCAAACATACATGTGGCCACATTTTTCATTCACACCTGTAGAGTAGACAGACATTTTTACAACTATGACCCTTTGGAGTCTCAATATAACAGCAGAATAGCAAGACAAAGAAATCTGAAACATATTTCATTATTTATATATATATATCTCAAGTCATTTTTTATAAAAACATTATTTTTATCTTAACCAGCAATAATTTGAAACCAAGTCTCTTAAATGATGGCAAGTATTTGTAACCCATTGAACTCAAATGACCAAAACCCATGTAAATTTTTATTTTTCCTGTGGAAACAAAAGCATAATTTTCTCAGTGTCTTGAACTGGTAATTTAACATTTCTTTTTAAGCAATACCAGGACAGAGAAGGGTTAACAAGAGAAACTGCTGGCCGGCAGAAGAAACCTTGAAGTTATCACAGTAAAGGAAGGGAGGGGGAGCAGTGGGCATAGAGCGTGTCCTTGGCTGCCAGTGTTCCTGAAAAAAAGTTTTTGTCAACTCTTCTGACTAAAGTCAGATTCTCTGTTCAGTGTACACACAGTTTTTGTCAATTGCAGGCAGTCCCCATTGCCCTGTCCAAAGCTCCCGTCTTTGCCCGCCTGTACCGAGAGCACGCACCCCCACCCTCGTGAGAGCAGCCAGCTGGCTGCAGTCCTGATAGCAAGAGAGCTAGGGAGGGATGGAGGTAGCCTTTGTTATGCCTCTCTCTCCTCCTCTTCCTCTAGAAAAATAAGGGAGGTTAGTAGACAAAAACAAATAACATTTACACAGACAATCCAAGAACCGGAACATCAGCACTGAGACGACGGCCTCATTCACAGCCAGCAAGCCCCTCTTGCAGTATGCAAGCCCCACCTGGCGGGGGATACCTGTTTATCTCAGTTCAGTCGGGGAGTGGGAGTGGGGGACCCAGTTCCCTCTATTGTGGCTCACACATCCTTTCAGTGGGCTAGGCAAAGGTTTAGTGGAGAAGAAGGGAACTGTCCCATAGCGTCCGTCACAGTCAAGTCAACAATGAGAACAATTAACACATTACACACAAGACCAAGGGCACACGAAAAAACTTTGTCCCAACGAGACAACCAACAAAGCTCCAAGAACAGTGACAGCCTGATGTGCTCTGGGGGGGGGGAGGTTTTGACCCTCCAGGATCAATCACACCAAAAACAATCCAGACTGGAGGATCTCTGTCCTTAATTAAACAGACATCAGGGGCTTCCACATCCCTGTCAGTCAGACATGCACCTTTTTTCTTGGAAGAGAAGAAGAGAGTAAAGTAACAATGATCACAACAAAACATACAAAAAAACCCACAAAATGGCTCTGACAAATTCCCGGGACAAAATACAAAGTGTCACTTCCTCCCACCGTGGGGGAAGATACCCAAAGATGCTCCTAAACCAAATGGTCACCTCTGAGGTGGCTTTAGGGCTCTGGGACGTCTCCCTTCGCCGCCAGGTTCACTGTCTGGACACGTCTGTCCCAGTGAGAGCCTGCAAAGTACAAATCGAGCCTGCAAAGTACAAAACAAAAGTAACAAGACAGAGAGACACAGACAAGACAGAGAGCGCTCTTACCGGTAGATGTAATAAAGCTCTGGACACTTGGGTGTCAGGCAGGGGGAGTTTGAGAGAAAATCCTCTGCAAGGGCTAGTAAATGTGAAGCACGCCCACCTCCCTCTGCTTCCTTTAGAAAATCTCTAATCACACCATAAAAACTAAAAAAGGCATCGGGGACATTTTCCCCGTCTCTGAGTAATTTATTAATATCTTTCCCAACCTTGTTCCAAGTCAAAGGGTGAATTCCTGGTCCATCAATCACTAACCAGGGACACTTCTCCTCCACATATTGAAAGAACTTTACTAAATCCTTTTTTTTAAACTCTTAATCCTCTCTCCCGAAGATTCCCTTTCATCTCCTTTAAAAAAATAGCCTCTTTAGATAAATTTTTTCCCATTGATCGATTGGACGACACATTTACCTCAAGACTCTCCCGCGTTGCACAAGTGATGCGATCCGGGCGTCTCTACCCTAATTCTCTCCGGGGCCCCTTTTGTTATCCGTCGTCCGGTAGGTCACCGTGCCTCGAGCCCCACGTTCGGGCGCCACTTGACCCATCCCGCGGGGCACGTTATTTGATGAGACCCGAGGAGGCACCTCCTGAAAGATCAATGGGGGTGAGAGAGAAAGGAGACCAGGCGCATAAAGGAAGACAAAGTCAGTCTGAGTTGCGTCAAGGTCTCGTTTATTGCAAGGGGAATCAGGCTTATATAAGCTAGGAGCTAGGAGAAGTAGATAAAGGTATGGAAAGTCACTAGGAGGAAGTTAGGGTAAGGTAGGGTTCAGGAAAAGGTCTTTTTGTTCCAGGGCCTGATCAACGGACCACACAGCAAACCATTATATTTCAGGGAGTAGATCAAAAGGTACATATCGTGGTCTTGTTGAAAAATGGTTGCTATTGAAACTGTTAATGGAAGATTGGGTACACAGCTTTTTCCCATGAGAATCAGTTAGGCTACTTGGCTCCTGACAATATCTAGTTCAACTCTGCTTAGGAAACTGACAAGAACAGTAGATCATCTTCAGTCCAATACACTGTACATGCTGGGAACAGACGCCAGTGCTATTTGCCCTTTGTATGACAATGGGAGCGCAATAGTGACTCTTCTTACCAGAAAACAACTCTTGCTCATAGGACCAGAAACTGAATGTGATTCAACTCCATTTAGGACTCGGAAACAAACGCTAGCTCGCGGTACAAGAAACACACTCTGCTTTTGAGAAAAGAGCACTCTTCTATTCTACTCTGTTTCCTACGGGGTCCGAACAGTGAGCTTGCTCAGAACAAACGAACTGTGCTTCCTACACACACGGGCAATATCTAGTTCAACTCTGCTTAGGAAACTGACAAGAACAGTAGCTCCTCTTCAGTCCAATACACTGTACATGCTGGGAACAGACACGAGTGCTATTTGCCCTGTGTATAGCAATGGGAGCGCAATAGTGACTCTACTTACCAGAAAACAATTCTTTCTTGTAGGATCAGAAACTGCATGTGATTCAACTCCATTTAGGACTGGGAAACAAACGCTAGTTCGCCTTACACGAAACACACTCTGCTTTGGAGAAAAGCGCACTCTTCTACTCTACTGTGTTTCCTATAGGGCCTGAACAGTGAGCTTGCTCAGAACAAAAGAACTGTGCTTCCTACACACACGGGCCATATTTAGTTCAACTCTGCTTAGGAAACTGACAAGAACAGTAGCTCCTCTTCAGTCCAATACACTGTACTTGCTGAGAACAGACGCAAGTGCTATTTGCACTGTGTATGGCAAAAGGAGCACAATAGTGACTTTCCTTACCAGAAAACAACTCTTGCTCGTAGGACCAGAAACTGCATGTGATTCAACTCCATTTAGGACTGAAAAACAAATGCTAGTTCACCTTAAAACAAACACACTCTGCTTTTGAGAAAAGAGCACTCGTCTACTCTACTGTGTTTCCTATAGAGCCAGAACAGTGAGCTTGCTCAGAACAAAAGAACTGTGCTTCCTGCACAAACGGGCCATATCTAGTTCAACTCTGCTTAGGAAACTGACAAGAACAGTAGCTCCTCTTCAGTCCAATACACTGTACTTGCAGGTCACAGACGCGAGTCCTATTTGCACTGTGTATGGCAATGGGAGCGAAATAGTGACTCCTCTTACCAGAAAACAACTCTTGCTCGTAGGACCAGAAACTCATGAGATTCAAATCTGTTTCTGACTGGGAAACAAACACTAGCTAGCCTTACAAGAAACACACTCTGCTTTTGAGAAAAGAGCACTCTTCTATTCTACTGTGTTTCCTATGGGGTCCGAACAGTGAGCTTGCTCAGAACAAAAGAACTGTGCTTCCTACACACACGGGCCATATCTAGTTCAACTCTGCTTAGGAAACTGACAAGAACAGTAGATCCTCTTCAGTGCAATACACTGTACATGCTGGGAACAGACGCGAGTGCTATTTGCCCTGTGTATGGCAATGGGAGCGCAATAGTGACTCTTCTTACCAGAAAACAACTCTTGCTTGTAGGACCAGAAACTGCATGTGATTCAACTCCATTTAGGACTGGGAAACAAACGCTAGCTCGCCTTAGAAGAAACACCACTCTGCTTTGGAGAAAAGAGCACCCTTCTACTCTACTGTGTTTCCTATAGGGCCAGAACAGTGAGCTTGCTCAGAACAAAAGAACTGTGCTTCCTACACACACGGGCCATATCTAGTTCAACTCTGCCTTAGGAAACTGACAAGAGCAGTAGCTCCTCTTCAGTCCAATACACTGTACTTGCTGGGAACAGACGCGAGTGCTATTTGCACTGTGTTTGGCAAAGGGAGCACAATAGTGACTTTCCTTTCCAGAAAACAACTCTTGCTCGTAGGACTAGAAACTGCATGTGATTCAACTCCATTTAGGACTGGGAAACAAACGCAAGCTCGCCTTACAAAAAACACACTCTGCTTTTGAGAAAAGAGCACTCTTCTACTCTAGTGTGTTTTCCTATAGGCCAGAAGAGTGAGCTCGCTCAGAACAAAAGAACTGTATTCCTGCACACACGGGCCATATCTAGTTCAACTCTGCTTAGGAAACTGACAAGAACAGTAGATCTTCTTCAGTCCAATACACTTTACATGCTGGGAACAGACGCCAGTGCTATTTGCCCTGTGTATGACTATGGGAGCACAATAGTGACTCTTCTTACCATAAAAAAACTCTAGCTCATAGGAACAGAAACAGCATATGATTGAACTCAATTTAGGACTGGGAAACAAACACTTGCTCGTCTTACAAGAAACACATTCTGCTTTTGAGAAAAGAGCACTCTTCTACTCTCCTGTGTTTCCTATAGGGCCAGAAGAGTGAGCTTGCTCAGAACAAAAGAAGTGTACTTCCTGCACACACGGGCCATATCTACTTCAACTCTGCTTAGGAAACTGACAAGAACAGTAGCTCCTCTTCATTCCAATACACTGTACTTGCAGGTCGCAGACGGGAGTCCTATTTGGACTGTGTATGGCAATGGGAGCGAAATAGTGACTCCTCTTACCAGAAAACAACTCTTGCTCGTAGGACCAGAAACTCAAGAGATTCAAATCTGTTTCTGATGGGGAAACAAACACTAGCTAGCCTTACAAGAAACACACTCTGCTTTTGAGAAAAGAGCACTCTTCTATTCTACTGTGTTTCCTATGGGGTCCGAACTGTGAGCTTGCTCAGAACAAAAGAACTGTGCTTCCTACACACACGGGCCATATCTAGTTCAACTCTGCTTAGGTAACTGACAAGAACAGTAGATCCTCTTTAGTGCAATACACTGTACATGCTGGGAAAATACGCGAGTGCTTTATTCCCTGTGTATGGCAAGGGGAGCGCAATAGTGACTCTTCTTACCAGAAAACAACTCTTTCTTGTAGGATCAGAAACTGCATGTGATTCACTCCATTTAGGACTGGGAAACAAACGCTAGTTCGCATTACACGAAACACACTCTGCTTTGGAGAAAAGCACACTCTTCTACTCTACTGTGTTTCCAATTGGGGCCTGAACAGTGAGCTTGCTCAGAACAAAAGAACTGTGCTTCCTACACACACGGGCCATATTTAGTTCAACTCTGCTTAGGAAACTGACAAGAACAGTAGCTCCTCTTCAGTCCAATACACTGTACTTGCTGAGAACAGTCGCAAGTGCTATTTGCACTGTGTATGGCAAAAGGAGTACAATAGTGACTTTCCTTACCAGAAAACAACTCTTGCTCGTAGGACCAGAAACTGCATGTGATTCAACTCCATTTAGGACTGAAAAACAAATGCTAGTTCACCTTAAAACAAACACACTCTGCTTTTGAGAAAAGAGCACTCGTCTACTCTACTGTGTTTCCTATAGGGCCAGAACAGTGAGCTTGCTCAGAACAAAAGAACTGTGCTTCCTGCACAAACGGGCCATATCTAGTTCAACTCTGCTTAGGAAACTGACAAGAACAGTAGCTCCACTTCAGTCCAATACACTGTACTTGCAGGTCGCAGACGCGAGTCCTCTTTGCACTGTGTATGGCAATGGGAGCGAAATAGTGACTCCTCTTACCAGAAAACAACTCTTGCTCGTAGGACCAGAAACTCATGAGATTCAAATCTGTTTTCTGACTGGGAAACAAACACTAGCTAGCCTTACAAGAAACTCACTCTGCTTTTGAGAAAAGAGTGCTCTTCTATTCTACTGTGTTTCCTATGGGGTCCGAACAGTGAGCTTGCTCAGAACAAAAGAACTGTGCTTCCTACACACACGGGCCATATCTAGTTCAACTCTGCTTAGGAAACTGACAAGAACAGTAGATCCTCTTCAGTGCAATACACTATACATGCTGGGAACAGACGCGAGTGCTATTTGCCCTGTGTATGGCAATGGGAGCGCAATAGTGACTCTTCTTACCAGGAAACAACTCTTGCTTGTAGGACCAGAAACTGCATGTGATTCAACTCCATTTAGGACTTGGAAACAAACGCTAGTTCGCCTTAGAAGAAACACACTCTGCTTTTGAGAAAAGAGCACTCTTCTACTCTACTGTGTTTCCTATAGGGCCAGAAGAGTGAGCTTGCTCAGAACAAAAGACCTGTGCTTCCTACACACACGGGCCATATCTAGTTCAACTCTGCTTAGGAAACTGACAAGAACAGTAGATCCTCTTCAGTCCAATACACTTTACATGCTGGGAACAGACGCCAGTGCTATTTGCCCTGTGTATGACAATGGGAGCACAATAGTGACTCTTCTTACCATAAAAAAACTCTAGCTCATAGGAACAGAAACAGCATATGATTGAACTCAATTTAGGACTGGGAAACAAATGCTTGCTCGTCTTACAAGAAACACATTCTGCTTTTGAGAAAAGAGCACTCTTCTACTCTCCTGTGTTTCCTATAGGGCCAGAAGAGTGAGCTTGCTCAGAACAAAAGAAGTGTACTTCCTGCACACACGGGCCATATCTAGTTCAACTCTGCTTAGGAAACTGACAAGAACAGTAGCTCCTCTTCAGTCCAATACACTGTACTTGCAGGTCGCAGACGGGAGTCCTATTTGCACTGTGTATGGCAATGGGAGCGAAATAGTGACTCCTCTTACCAGAAACCAACTCTTGCTCGTAGGACCAGAAACTCATGAGATTCAAATCTGTTTCTGACGGGGAAACAAACACTAGCTAGCCTTACAAGAAACACACTCTGCTTTTGAGAAAAGAGCACTCTTCTATTCTACTGTGTTTCCTATGGGGTCCGAACAGTGAGCTAGCTCAGAACAAAGGAACTGTGCTTCCTACACACACGGACCATATCTAGTTCAACTCTGCTTAGGTGACTGACAAGAACAGTAGATCCTCTTTAGTGCAATACACTGTACATGCTGGAAAAACACGTGAGTGCTATATTCCCTGTGTATGGCAATGGGAGCGCAATAGTGACTCTACTTACCAGAAAACAATTCTTTCTTGTAGGATCAGAAACTGCATGTGATTCAACTCCATTTAGGACTGGGAAACAAACGCTAGTTCGCCTTACACGAAACACACTCTGCTTTGGAGAAAAGAGCACTCTTCTACTCTACTGTGTTTCCAATGGGGCCTGAACAGTGAGCTAGCTCAGAACAAAAGAACTGTGCTTCCTACACACACGGGCCATATTTAGTTCAACTCTGCTTAGGAAACTGACAAGAACAGTAGCTCCTCTTCAGTCCAATACACTGTACTTGCTGAGAACAGACGCAAGTGCTATTTGCACTGTGTATGGCAAAAGGAGCACAATAGTGACTTTCCTTACCAGAAAACAACTCTTGCTCGTAAGGACCAGAAACTGCATGTGATTCAACTCCATTTAGGACTGAAAAACAAATGCTAGTTCACCTTAAAACAAACACACTCTGCTTTTGAGAAAAGAGCACTCGTCTACTCTACTGTGTTTCCTATAGGGCCAGAACAGTGAGCTTGCTCAGAACAAAAGAACTGTGCTTCCTGCACAAACGGGCCATATCTAGTTCAACTCTGCTTAGGAAACTGACAAGAACAGTAGCTCCTCTTCAGTCCAATACACTGTACTTGCAGGTCGCAGACGCGAGTCCTCTTTGCACTGTGTATGGCAATGGGAGCGAAATAGTGACTCCTCTTACCAGAAAACAACTCTTGCTCGTAGGACCAGAAACTCATGAGATTCAAATCTGTTTCTGACTGGGAAACAAACACTAGCTAGCCTTACAAGAAACACACTCTGCTTTTGAGAAAAGAGCGCTCTTCTATTCTACTGTGTTTCCTATGGGGTCCGAACAGTGAGCTTGCTCAGAACAAAAGAACTGTGCTTCCTACACACAAAGGGCCATATCTAGTTCAACTCTGCTTAGGAAACTGACAAGAACAGTAGATCCTCTTCAGTGCAATACACTGTACATGCTGGGAACAGACGCGAGTGCTATTTGCCCTGTGTATGGCAATGGGAGCGCAATAGTGACTCTTCTTACCAGGAAACAACTCTTGCTTGTAGGACCAGAAACTGCATGTGATTCAACTCCATTTAGGACTTGGAAACAAACGCTAGTTCGCCTTAGAAGAAACACACTCTGCTTTGGAGAAAAGAGCACTCTTCTACTCTACTGTGTTTCCTATAGGGCCAGAAGAGTGAGCTTGCTCAGAACAAAAGAACTGTGCTTCCTACACACACGGGCCATATCTAGTTCAACTCTGCTTAGGAAACTGACAAGAACAGTAGATCCTCTTCAGTCCAATACACTTTACATGCTGGGAACAGACGCCAGTGCTATTTGCCCTGTGTATGAAAATGGGAGCACAATAGTGACTCTTCTTACCATAAAACAACTCTAGCTCTTAGGAACAGAAACAGCATATGATTGAACTCAATTTAGGACTGGGAAACAAACGCTTGCTCGCCTTACAAGAAACACATTCTGCTTTTGAGAAAAGAGCACTCTTCTACTCTCCTGTGTTTCCTATAGGGCCAGAAGAGTGAGCTTGCTCAGAACAAAAGAAGTGTACTTCCTGCACATGGGCCATATCTAGTTCAACTTTGCTTAGGAAACTGACAAGAACAGTAGATCGTCTTCAGTCCAACACACTGTACATCCTGGGAACAGACGCGAGTGCTATTTGCCCTGTGTATGACAAAGGGAGCACAATAGTGACTATTCTTACTAGAAAATAACTCTTGCTTGTAGGACCAGAAACTGCATGTGATTCAACTCCATTTAGGACTGGGAAACAATAGCTAGCTCGCCTTACAAGAAACACACTCTACTTTTGAGAAAAGAGCACTCTTCTACTCTACTTTGTTTCCTATAGGGCCAAAACAGTGAGCTTGCTCAGAACAAAAGAACTGTGCTTCCTGCACAAACGGGCCATATCTAGTTCAACTCTGCTTAGGAAACTGACAAGAACAGTAGCTCCTCTTCAGTCCGATACACTGTACTTGCAGGTCGCAGACGGGAGTCCTATTTGCACTGTGTATGGCAATGGGAGCGAAATAGTGACTCCTCTTACCAGAAAACAACTCTTGCTCGTAGGACCAGAAACTGCATGTGATTCAACTCCATTTAGGACTGGGAAACAAATGCTAGTTCGCCTTAGAAGAAACACACTCTGCTTTTGAGAAAAGAGCATTCTTCTATTCTACTGTGTTTCCTATGGTGTCTGAACAGTGAGCTTGCTCAGAACAAAAGAACTGTGCTTCCTACACACACAGGCCATATCTAGTTCAACTCTCCTTAGGAAACTGACAAGAACAGTAGCTCCTCTTCTGTCCAGTACACTGTACTTGCAAAGAACAGTAGCAAGTGTTGTTTGCACTGTGTATGGCAATAGGAGCGCAATAGTGACTCTACTTACCAGAAAACAACTCTTGCTCATAAGACAAGAAACTGCATGTAATTCAACTCCATTTAAGACTGGGAAACAAACGCTAGCTCACCTTACAAGAAACACACTCTGCTTTTGAGAAAAGAGCACTCTTCTATTCTACTGTGTTTCCTATGGTGTCCGAACAGTGAGCTTGCTCAGAACAAAAGAACTGTGCTTCCTACACACACGGGCCATATCTACTTCAACTCTTCTTAGGAAACTGACAAGAACAGTAGCTCCTCTTCAGTCCAATACACTGTACATGCTGGGAAGAGACGCCAGTGCTATTTGCCCTGTGTATGACAATGGGAGGGCAATAGTGACTCTTCTTACCAGAAAACAAACTCTTGCTTATAGGACAAGAAACTGCATGTAATTCAACTCCATTTAGGACTGGGAAACAAACGCTAGCTCACCTTACAAGAAACACACTCTGCTTGAGAAAAGAGCACTCTTCTACTCTTGTGTGTTTCCTATAGGACCAAAACAGTGAGCTTGCTCAGAACAAAAGAACTGTTCTTCCTACACACACGGGCCATATATCACTCAACTCTGCTTAGGAAACTGCCAAGAACAGTAGCTCCTCTTCAGTCCAATACACTGTACTTGCTGGGAACAGACGTGACTGCTATTTGCACTGTTTATGGCAAAGGGAGCACAATAGTGACTTTCCTTACCAGAAAACATCCCTTGCTCGTAGGACCAGAAAGTGCATGTGATTCAACTCCATTTTGGACTGGGAAACAAATGCTAGCTCGACTTACAAGAAACACACTCTGCTTTTCAGAAAAGAGCACTCTACTATTCTACTGTGTTTCCTATGGGGTCCGAACAGTGAGCTTGCTCAGAACAAAAGAACTGTGCTTCCTACACACACGGGCCATATCTAGTTCAACTCTGCTTAGGAAACTGACAAGAACAGTAGATCATCTTCAGTGCAATACACTGTACATGCTGGGAACAGACGCGAGTCCTATTTGCACTGTGTATGGCAATGGGAGCGAAATAGTGACTCCTCTTACCAGAAAACAACTCTTGCTCGTAGGACCAGAAACTCATGAGATTCAAATCTGTTTCTGACTGGGAAACAAACACTAGCTAGCCTTACAAGAAACACACTCTGCTTTTGAGAAAAGAGCACTCTTCTATTCTACTGTGTTTCGTATGTGGTCCGAACAGTGAGCTTGCTCAGAACAAAAGAACTGTGCTTCCTACACACAAGGGCCATATCTAGTTCAACTCTGCTTAGGAAACTGACAAGAACAGTAGCTCCTCTTCATTCCAATACACTGTACTTGCTGGCAACAGACGCGAGTGCTATTTGGACTGTGTATGGCAATGGAACAAAATAGTGACTCTTCTTACCAGAAAACAACTCTTGCACATAGGACGAGATACTGCATGGGATTCAACTACATTTAGGACCTGGAAACAAATGCTAGCTCGCCTTACAAGAAACACACTCTGCTTTTGAGAAAAGAGCACTCTTCTACTCTACTGTGTTTCCTATAGGGCCAGAACAGTGAGCTTGCTCTAAACAAATGAATTGTGCTTCCTACACACACGGGCCCTATCTAGATCAATTCTGCTTAGGAAACTGACAAGAACAGTAGATCCTCTTAAGTCCAATACACTGTACATGCTAGGAACAGATGCCAGTGCTATATGCCCTGTGTATGACAATGGGAGCTCACTAGTGACTCTTCTTACCAGAAAACAACTCTTGCTCATAGGACCAGAAACTGCATATGATTCAACTCCATTTAGGACTGAGAAACAAACGCTAGCTCGCTTTACAAGAAACACACTCTGCTTTTTAGAAAAGGGCACTCTTCTACTCTACTGTTTCCTCTGGGGTCCGAACAGTGAGCTTGCTCAGAAGAAAAGAACTGTGATTCGTACACACAAGGCCATAGCTAGTTCAATTCTGCTTAGGAAACTGACAAGAAGAGTAGATCCTCTTCCGTCCAATACACTGTACATGCTGGGAGCAGACGCCAGTGCTATTTGCCCTGTGTATGACAATGGGAGCACAATAGTGACTCTTGATACCAGAAAACAACTCTTGCTCGTAGGACCAGAAACTGCATGGGATTCAACTTCATTTAGGACTGGGAAACAAACGCTAGCTCGCCTTACAAAAAAACACTCTGCTTTTGAGAAAAGAGCAGTATTCTAGTCTAATGTGTTTCCTATAGGGCCAGAACAGTGAGCTTGCTCAGAACAAAAGAAGTGTGCTTCCTACACACACGGCCATAGCTAGTTCAATTCTGCTTAGGAAACTGACAAGAACAGTAGATCCTCTTCAGTCAATACACTGTACATGCTGGGAACAGACGACAGTGCTATTTGCCCTTTGTATGACAATGGGAGCACAATAGTGACTCTTCTTACCAGAAAACAACTCTTGCTCGTAGGACCAGAAACTGCATGTGATTCAACTCCATGTATGACTGGGAAACAAACGCTAGCTCGCCTTACAAGAAACAAACTCTGCTTTTTAGGAAAGAGCACTCTTCTACTCTGATGTGTTTCCTATGGGGTCCGAACAGTGAGCATGCTCAGAACAAAATAACTGGGCTTCCTACACACACGGGCCATATCTAGTTCAACTCTCCTTAGGAAACTGACAAGAACAGTTGCTCCTCTTCATTCCAATACACTGTACTTGCTGGGAACAGACGTGAGTGCTATTTGCACTGTGTATGGCAATGGGAACAAAATAGTGACTCTTCTTACCAGAAAACAACTCTTGCTCATAGGACGAAATACTGCATGGGATTCAACTACATTTAGGACCTGGAAACAAATGCTAGCTCGCCTTACAAGAAACACACTCTGCTTTTGAGAAAATAGCACTCTTCTACTCTACAGTGTTTCCTATAGGGCCAGAACAGTGAGCATGCTCAAAACAAAAGAATTGTGCTTCCTACACACACGGGCCATATCTAGATCAATTCTGCTTAGGAAACTGACAAGAACAGTAGATCCTCTTAAGTCCAATACACTGTACATGCTGGGAACAGATGCCAGTGCTATATGCCCTGTGTATGACAATGGGAGCTCACTAGTGACTCTTTTTACCAGAAAACAACTCTTGCTCGTAGGACCAGAAACTGCATATGATTCAACTCCATTTAGGACTGAGAAACAAACGCTAGCTCGCCTTACAAGAAACAAACTCTGCTTTTGAGAAAAGGGCACTCTTCTACTCTACTGTATTTCCTCTGGGGCCCGAACTGTGACCTTGCTCAGAAGAAAAGAACTGTGCTTCCTACACACACGGCCATAGCTAGTTCAATTCTGCTTAGGAAACTGACAAGAACAGTAGCTCCTCTTCAGTCCAATACACTGTACTTGCTGAGAACAGACGCAAGTGCTATTTGCACTGTGTATGGCAAAAGGAGCACAATAGTGACTTTCCTTACCAGAAAACAACTCTTGCTCGTAGGACCAGAAACTGCATGTAATTCAACTCCATTTAGGACTGAAAAACAAATGCTAGTTCACCTTAAAACAAACACACTCTGCTTTTGAGAAAAGAGCACTCGTCTACTCTACTGTGTTTCCTATAGGGCCAGAACAGTGTGCTTGCTCAGAACAAAAGAACTGTGCTTCCTGCACAAATGAGCCATATCTAGTTCAACTCTGCTTAGGAAACTGACAAGAACAGTAGCTCCTCTTCAGTCCAATACACTGTACTTGCAGGTCGCAGACGTGTGTCCTCTGCAATGTGTATGGCAATGGGAGCGAAATAGTGACTCCTCTTACCAGAAAACAACTCTTGCTCGTAGGACAGAAACTCATGAGATTCAAATCTGTTTCTGACTGGGAAACAACCACTAGCTAGCCTTACAAGAAACACACTCTGCTTTTGAGAAAAGAGCACTCTTCTATTCTACTGTGTTTCCTATGGGGTCCGAACAGTGAGCTTGCTCAGAACAAAAGAACTGTGCTTCCTACACACACGGGCCATATCTAGTTCAACTCTGCTTAGGAAACTGACAAGAACAGAAGATCCTCTTCAGTGCAATACACTGTACATGCTGGGAACAGACGCGAGTGCTATTTGCCCTGTGTATGGCAATGGGAGCGCAATACTGACTCTTCTTACCAGGAAACAACTCTTGCTTGTAGGACCAGAAACTCCATTTAGGACTTGGAAACAAACGCTAGTTCGCCTTAGAAGAAACACACTCTGCTTTGGAGAAAAGAGCACTCTTCTACTCTACTGTGTTTCCTATAGGGCCAGAAGAGTGAGCTTGCTCAGAAAAAAGAACTGTGCTTCCTACACACACGGGCCATATCTAGTTCAACTCTGCTTAGGAAACTGACAAGAACAGTACATCCTCTTCAGTCGAATACACTTTACATGCTGGGAACAGACGCCAGTGCTATTTGCCCTGTGTATGACAATGGGAGCACAATAGTGACTCTTCTTACCATAAAACACTCTAGCTCGTAGGAACAGAAACAGCATATGATTGAACTCAATTTAGGACTGGGAAACAAACACTTGCTCGCCTTACAAGAAACACATTCTGCTTTTGAGAAAAGAGCACTCTTCTACTCTCCTGTGTTTCCTATAGGGCCAGAAGAGTGAGCTTGCTCAGAACAAAAGAAGTGTACTTCCTGCACACGGGCCATATCTAGTTCAACTTTGCTTAGGAAACTGACAAGAACAGTAGATCCTCTTCAGTGCAATACACTGTACATCCTGGGAACAGACGCTAGTCCTATTTGCCCTGTGTATGGCAATGGGAGCACAATAGTGACTCTTCTTACTAGAAAACAACTCTTGCTTTTAGGACAAGAAACTGCATGTGATTCAACTACATCTAGGACTGGCAAACAAATGCTAGCTCGCCTTACGAGAAACACACTCTGCTTTTTAGAAAAGAGCACTCTTCTACTCTACTGTGTTTCCTATAGGGCCAAATCAGTGAGCTTGCTCAGAACAAAAGAACTGTGCTTCCTGCACACACGGGCCATATCTAGTTCCATTCTGCGTAGGAAACTGACAAGAACAGTAGCTCTTCTTCTGTCCAATACTCTGTACTTGCAAAGAACAGACGCCAGTGCTATTTGCGCTGTGTATGGCAAAGGGAGCGAAATAGTGACTCTTCTTACCAGAAAACAACTCTTGCTCATAGGACCAGAAACTGCATGCGATTCAACTCCGTTTCTGACTGGGAAATAAACACTAGCTAGCCTTACAAGAAACACACTCTGCTTTTGAGAGAAGAGCACTCTTCCACTCTACTGTGTTTACTATGGGGTCCGAAAATTGAGCTTGCTCAGAACAAAAGAACTGTGCTTCACACGCACGGGCCATATCTAGTTCAACTCTGCTTAGGAAACTGACAAGAACAGCAGCTCCTCTTCTGTCCAATCCACTGTACTTGCTGGGAACAGACGCCAGTGCTATTTGCACTGTGTATGGCAATGTTAGCACAATAGTGACTCTTCTTACCAGAAAACAACTCTTACTCGTAGGACCAGAAACTGCATGTGATTCAACTCCATTGTGGACTGGGAAACAAACGCTAGCTCGCCTTATAAGAAACATACTCTGCTTTTGAGAAAAGAGCACTCTTCTATTCTACTGTGTTTCCTATGGGGTCCGAACAGTGAGCTTGCTCAGAACAAAAGAACTGTGCTTCCTACACACACGGGCCATATCTAGTTCATCTCTGCTTAGGAAACTGACAATAACAGTAGAACATCTTCAGTCCAATACACTGTACATGCTGGGAACAGACGCCAGTGCTATTTGCCCTGTGTATGACAACGGGAGCGCAATAGTGACTCTTCTTATCAGAAAACAACTCTTGCTCATAGGACCAGAATCTGCATGTGATTCAACTCCATTTAGGACTCAGAAACAAACGCTAGCTCGCTTTACAAGAAACACACTCTGCTTTTGAGAAAAGAGCACTCTTCTATTCCACTGTGTTTCCTATGGGATCCGAACAGTGAGCTTGCTCAGAACAAAAGAACTGTGCTTCCTACACACACGGGCCATATCTAGTTCAACTCTGCTTAGGAAACTGACAAGAACAGTAGATCCTCTTCAGTCCAATACACTGTACTTGCTGGGAACAGACGTGAGTGCTATTTGCCCTGTGTAGGGAAAAGGGAGCACAATAGTGACTCTTCTTACCAGAAAACAACTCTTGCTCGTAGGATGAGAAACTGCATGTGATTCAACTCCATTTAGGACTGGGAAACAAAAGCTAGCTCGCCTTACAAGAAACACACTCTGCTTTTGAGAAAAGAGCACTCTTCTACTCTACTGTGTTTCCTATAGGGCCAAAACAGTGAGCTTGCTCAGAACAAAAGAACTGTGCTTCCTACACACACGGGCTATATCTAGTTCAACTCTGCATAGGAAACTGACATGAACAGTAGATCCTATTCAGTTCAATACACTGTACATGCTGGGAACAGACGCCAGGGCTATTTGCTTGTGTATGACAATGGGAGGGCAATAGTGACTCTTCTTACCAGAAAACAATTCTTGTCCTAGGATCAGAAACTGCATGTGATTCAACTCCATTTAGGACTGGGAAACAAACGCTAGCTTGCCTTACAAGAAACACACTCTGCTTTTGAGAAAAGAGCACTCTTCTACTCTACTGTGTTTCCTATGGGGTCTGAACAGTGAGCTTGCTCAGAACAAAAGAACTGTGCTTCCTGCACACATGGGCCATATCTAGTTCAACTCTGCTTAGGAAACTGACAAGAACAGTAGCTCTTCTTCTGTCCAATACACTATACTTGCTGGGAACAGACACGAGTGCTATTTGCACTGTGTATGGCAATAGATTTGCAATAGTGACTCTTCTTACCAGAAAACAACTCTTGCACATAGGAACAGAAACTGCATGTAATTCAACTCCATTTAGGACTGGGAAACAAAAGCTAGCTTGCCTTACAAGAAACAAACTCTGCTTCTGAGAAAAGAGCCCTCGTCTACTCTTCTGTGTTTCCTATAGGGCCAGAACAATAAGCTTGCTCAGAACAAAAGAACTGTGCTTCCTACACACACAGGCAATATGTAGTTCAACTCTGCTTAGGAAACTGACAAGAACAGTAGCTCCTCTTCAGTCCAATACACTGTACTTGCTGGGAACAGACGTGAGTGCTATTTGCACTGTTTATGGCAAAGGGAGCACAATAGTGACTTTCCTTACCAGAAAACATCCCTTGCTCGTAGGACCATAAACTGCATGTGATTCAACTCCATTTTGGACTGGCAAACAAACGCTAGATCGCCTTACAAGAAACACACTCTGCTTTTGAGAAAAGAGCACTCTTCTATTCTACTGTGTTTCCTATGGTGTCTGAACAGTGAGCTTGCTCAGAACAAAAGAACTGTGATTCCTACACACACAGGCCATATCTACTTCAACTCTGCTTAGGAAACTGACAAGAACAGTAGCTCCTCTTCAGTCCAATACACTGTACATGCTGGGAAGAGACGCCAGTGCTATTTGCCCTGTGTATGACAATGGGAGGGCAATAGTGACTCTTCTTACCAGAAAACAACTCTTGCTTATAGGACAAGAAACTGCATGTAATTCAACTCCATTTAGGACTGGGAAACAAACGCTAGCTCACCTTACAAGAAACACACTCTGCTTTGAGAAAAGAGCACTCTTCTACTCTTGTGTGTTTCCTATAGGACCAAAACAGTGAGCTTACTCAGAACAAAAGAACTGTGCTTCCTACACACACGGGCCATATATCATTCAACTCTGCTTAGGAAACTGCCAAGAACAGTAGCTCCTCTTCAGTCCAATACACTGTACTTGCTGGGAACAGACGTGACTGCTATTTGCACTGTTTATGGCAAAGGGAGCACAATAGTGACTTTCCTTACCAGAAAACATCCCTTGCTCGTAGGACCAGAAAGTGCATGTGATTCAACTCCATTTTGGACTGGGAAACAAATGCTAGCTCGACTTACAAGAAACACACTCTGCTTTTCAGAAAAGAGCACTCTTCTATTCTACTGTGTTTCCTATGGGGTCCGAACAGTGAGCTTGCTCAGAACAAAAGAACTGTGCTTCCTACACACACGGGCCATATCTAGTTCAACTCTGCTTAGGAAACTGACAAGAACAGTAGATCATCTTCAGTGCAATACACTGTACATGCTGGGAACAGACGCGAGTCCTATTTGCACTGTGTATGGCAATGGGAGCGAAATAGTGACTCCTCTTACCAGAAAACAACTCTTGCTCGTAGGACCAGAAACTCATGAGATTCAAATCTGTTTCTGACTGGGAAACAAACACTAGCTAGCCTTACAAGAAACACACTCTGCTTTTGAGAAAAGAGCACTCTTCTATTCTACTGTGTTTCCTATGTGGTCCGAACAGTGAGCTTGCTCAGAACAAAAGAACTGTGGTTCCTACACACACGGGCCATATCTAGTTCAACTCTGCTTAGGTAACTGTCAAGAACAGTAGATCCTTCAGTGCAATACCCTCTACATGCTGGGACAGACGCGAGTCCTATTTACCCTGTGTATGGTAATGGGAGCTCAATAGTGACTCTTCTTACCAGAAAACAACTCTTACTCGTAGGACCAGAAACTGCATGTGATTCAACTCCATGTATGACTGGGAAACAAACGCTAGCTCGCCTTACAAGGAAACAAACTCTGCTTTTTAGGAAAGAGCACTCTTCTACTCTAATGTGTTTCCTATGGGGTCCGAACAGTGAGCATGCTCAGAACAGAATAACTGTGTTTCCTACACACAAGGGCCATATCTAGTTCAACTCTGCTTAGGAAACTGACAAGAACAGTAGCTCCTCTTCATTCCAATACACTGTACTTGCTGGCAACAGACGCGAGTGCTATTTGCACTGTGTATGGCAATGGGAACAAAATAGTGACTCTTCTTACCAGAAAACAACTCTTGCACATAGGACGAAATACTGCATGGGATTCAACTACATTTAGGACCTGGAAACAAATGCTAGCTCGCCTTACAAGAAACACACTCTGCTTTTGAGAAAAGAGCACTCTTCTACTCTACTGTGTTTCCTATAGGGCCAGAACAGTGAGCTTGCTCAAAAAAAATGAATTGTGCTTCCTACACACACGGGCTCTATCTAGATCAATTCTGCTTAGGAAACTGACAAGAACAGTAGATCCTCTTAAGTCCAATACACTGTACATGCTAGGAACAGATGCCAGTGCTATATGCCCTGTGTATGACAATGGGAGCTCACTAGTGACTCTTCTTACCAGAAAACAACTCTTGCTCATAGGACCAGAAACTGCATATGATTCAACTCCATTTAGGACTGAGAAACAAACGCTAGCTCGCTTTACAAGAAACACACTCTGCTTTTTAGAAAAGGGCACTCTTCTACTCTACTTTTTCCTCTGGGGTCCGAACAGTGAGCTTGCTCAGAAGAAAAGAACTGTGATTCCTACACACAAGGCCATAGCTAGTTCAATTCTGCTTAGGAAACTGACAAGAAGAGTAGATCCTCTTCCGTCCAATACACTGTACATGCTGGGAGCAGACGCCAGTGCTATTTGCCCTGTGTATGACAATGGGAGCACAATAGTGACTCTTGATACCAGAAAACAACTCTTGCTCGTAGGACCAGAAACTGCATGGGATTCAACTTCATTTAGGACTGGGAAACAAACGCTAGCTCGCCTTACAAGAAAAACACTCTGCTTTTGAGAAAAGAGCAGTATTCTAGTCTAATGTGTTTCCTATAGGGCCAGAACAGTGAGCTTGCTCAGAACAAAAGAAGTGTGCTTCCTACACACACGGCCATAGCTAGTTCAATTCTGCTTAGGAAACTGACAAGAACAGTAGATCCTCTTCAGTCAATACACTGTACATGCTGGGAACAGACGACAGTGCTATTTGCCCTTTGTATGACAATGGGAGCACAATAGTGACTCTTCTTACCAGAAAACAACTCTTGCTCGTAGGACCAGAAACTGCATGTGATTCAACTCCATGTATGACTGGGAAACAAAGGCTAGCTCGCCTTACAAGAAACAAACTCTGCTTTTTTGGAAAGAGCACTCTTCTACTCTGATGTGTTTCCTATGGGGTCCGAACAGTGAGCATGCTCAGAACAAAATAACTGGGCTTCCTACACACACGGGCCATATCTAGTTCAACTCTCCTTAGGAAACTGACAAGAACAGTTGCTCCTCTTCATTCCAATACACTGTACTTGCTGGGAACAGACGTGAGTGCTATTTGCACTGTGTATGGCAATGGGAACAAAATAGTGACTCTTCTTACCAGAAAACAACTCTTGCTCATAGGACGAAATACTGCATGGGATTCAACTACATTTAGGACCTGGAAACAAATGCTAGCTCGCCTTACAAGAAACACACTCTGCTTTTGAGAAAATAGCACTCTTCTACTCTACAGTGTTTCCTATAGGGCCAGAACAGTGAGCATGCTCAAAACAAAAGAATTGTGCTTCCTACACACACGGGCCATATCTAGATCAATTCTGCTTAGGAAACTGACAAGAACAGTAGATCCTCTTAAGTCCAATACACTGTACATGCTGGGAACAGATGCCAGTGCTATATGCCCTGTGTATGACAATGGGAGCTCACTAGTGACTCTTCTTACCAGAAAACAACTCTTGCTCGTAGGACCAGAAACTACATGTCATTCAACTCCATTTAGGACTGAGAAACAAACGCTAGCTTGCCTTACAAGAAACAAACTCTGCTTTTGAGAAAAGGGCACTCTTCTACTCTACTGTATTTCCTCTGGGGCCCGAACTGTGACCTTGCTCAGAAGAAAAGAACTGTGCTTCCTACACACACGGCCATAGCTAGTTCAATTCTGCTTAGGAAACTGACAAGAACAGTAGATCTTCTTCCATCCAATACACTGTACATGCTGGGAACAGACGCCAGTGCTATTTGCCCTGTGTATGACAATGGGAGCACAATAGTGACTCTTGATACCAGAAAACAACTCTTGCTCGTAGGACCAGAAACTGCATGGGATTCAACTCCATTTAGGACTGGGAAACAAACGCTACCTCGCCTTACAAGAAACACACTCTGCTTTTGAGAAAAGAGCAGTATTCTAGTCTAATGTGTTTCCTATAGGGCCAGAACAGTGAGCTTGCTCAGAACAAAAGAACTGTGCTTCCTACACACACGGGCCATATCTAGTTCAACTCTGCTTAGGAAACTGACAAGAACAGTAGCTCCTCTTCAGTACAATACACTGTACTTACTGGGATCAGACGCGAGTGCTCTTTGCACTGTGCATGGCAATGGGAGCACAATAGTGACTTTCCTTACCAGAAAACAACTCTTGCTCGTGGGACCAACAACTGCATGTGATTCAACTCCATTTAGGACTGGAAAACAAACGCTAGCTCGCCTTACAAAAACAAACTCTGCTTTTGAGAAAAGAGCACTCTTCTACTCTACTGTGTTTCCTATAGGGCCAGAACAGTGAGGTTGCTCAGAACAAAAGTACTGTGCTTCCTACACACACGGCCATATCTAGTTCTATTCTTCTTAGGAAACTAAGAAGAACAGTAGATCCTCTTCATTCCAATACACTGTACATGCTGGGAACAGACGACAGTGCTATTTGCCCTTTGTATGACAATGGGAGCACAATTGTGACTCTTCTTACCAGAAAACAACTCTTGCTCGTAGGACCAGAAACTGCATGTGATTCAACTCCATGTATGACTGGGAAACAAACGCTAGCTCGCCTTACAAGAAACAAACTCTGCTTTTTAGAAAAGAGCAGTCTTCTACTCTAATGTGTTTCCTATGGGTTCCGAACAGTGAGCTTGCTCAGAACAAAATAACTGTGCTTCCTACACACACGAGCCATATCTAGCTCAACTCTGCTTAGGAAACTGACAAGAACAGTAGCTCCTCTTCATTCCAATACACTGTATTTGCTGGGAACAGACGCGAGTGCTATTTGCACTGTGTATGGCAATGGGAACACAATAGTGACTCTTCTTACCAGAAAAAAACTCTTGCTCATAGGACGAAATAAAGGCATGGGATTCAACTACATTTAGGACTGGGAAACAAATGCTAGCTTGCCTTACAAGAAACACACTCTGCTTTTGAGAAAAGAGCACTCTTCTACTCTACTGTGTTTCCTATAGGGCCAGAACAGTGAGCTTGCTCAAAACAAAAGAACTGTGCTTCCTACACACACGGGCCATATCTAGATCAATTCTCCTTAGGAAACTGACAAGAACAGTTTATCCTCTTCCATCCAATACACTGTACGTGCTGAGAACAGACGCCAGTGCTATTTGCCCTGTGTATGACAATGGGAGCACAATAGTGACTCTTGATACCAGAAAACAACTCTTGCTCATAGGACCAGAAACTGCATGGGATTCAAATCCATTTAGGACTGGGAAACAAACGTTAGCTCATCTTACAAAAAACACACTCTGCTTTGATAAAAGAGCACTCTTCTACTCTAATGTGTTTCCTATATGGACAGAACAGTGAGCTTGCTCAGAACAAAAGAACTGTGCTTCCTACACACGGGCTATATCTAGTTCAACTCTGCTGAGGAAACTGACAAGAACAGTAGATCCTCTTCAGTGCAATACACTGTACATGCTGGGAACGGACGCCAGTGCTATTTGCACTGTGTATGGCAATGGGAGCACAATAGTGACTCTTCTTAGCAGAAAACAACTCTTGCTCGTAGGAAGAGAAACTGCATGTGATTCAACTCCATTTAGGACTGGGAAACAAACGCTAGCTTGCCTTACAAGAAACACACTCTGCTTTTGAGAAAAGAGCACTCTTCTACTCTACTGTGTTTCCTAAAGGGCCAGGACAGTGAGCTTGCTCAGAACAAAAGAACTGTGCTTCCTGCATACACGGGGCATATCTAGTTCAACTCTGCTTAGGAAACTGACAAGAACAGTAGCTCCTCTTCAGTCCAATACACTGTACTTGCTGGGAACAGACGCCAGTGCTATTTGCCCTGTGTATGACAATGGGAGCACAATAGTGACTCTTCTTACCAGAAAACAACTCTTGCTCATAGGACCAGAAACTGCATGTGATTCAACTCCCATTTAGGTTGGTAAACAAACGCTAGCTTGCATTACAAGAAACACACTCTGCTTCTGAGAAAAGAGCACTCTTCTACTCTACTGTGTTTCCTATGGGTTCCGAACAATGAGCTTGCTCAGAACAAAAGAACTGTGCTTCCTACACACACGGCCATATCTAGTTCAACTCTGCTTAGGAAACTGACAAGAACAGTAGCTCCTCTTCAGTCCAATACACTGTACATGCTGGGAACAGAATCCAGTGTTATTTGCCCTGTGTATGACAGTGGGAGCGCAATAGTGACTCTTTTTACCAGAAAACAACTCTTGCTCGTAGGACCAGAAAATGAATGTGATTCAACTCCCATTTAGGACTGGGAAACAAACGCTAGCTCGCCTTACAAGAAACACACTCTGTTTTTGAGAAAAGAGCACTCTTCTACTCTACAGTGTTTCCTATATGGCCAGAACAGTGAGCTTGCTCAGAACAAAAGAACTGTGCTTCCTACACACACGGGCCATATCTAGTTCAACTCTGCTTAGGAAACTGACAAGAACAATAGCTCCTCTTCAGTACAATACACTGTACTTGCTGGGATCAGAAGCGAGTGCTCTTTGCACTGTGCATGGCAATGGGAGCACAATAGTGACTTTCCTTACCAGAAAACAACTCTTGCTCGTGGGACCAACAACTGCATGTGATTCAACTCCATTTAGGACTGGAAAACAAACGGTAGCTCGCCTTACAAAAACACACTCTGCTTTTGAGAAAAGAGCACTCTTCTACTCTACTGTTTTTCCTGTAGGGCCAGAGCAGTGAGCTTGCTCAGAACAAAAGAACTGTGCTTCCTACACACACGGCCATATCTAGTTCAACTCTGCTTAGGAAACTGAAAAGAACAGTAGATCCTCTTCAATTCAATACACTGTACATGCTGGGAACAGACGACAGTGCTATTTGCCTTTTGTATGACAATGGGAGCACAATAGTGACTCTTCTTACCAGAAAACAACTCTTGCTCGTAGGACCAGAAACTGCATGTGATTCAACTCCATTTAGGACTGAGAAACAAACGCTAGCTCGCCTTACAAGAAACACACTCTGCTTTTGAGAAAAGGGCACTCTTCTACTCTACTGTATTTCCTCGGGGTCCGAACAGTGAGCTTTTTCAGAAGAAAAGAACTGTGCTTCCTACACACACAGCCATAGCTAGTTCAATTCTGCTTAAGAAACTGACAAGAACAGTAGATCCTCTTCCGTCCAATACACTGTACATGCTGGGAACAGACGCCAGTGCTATTTGCCCTGTGTATGACAATGGGAGCACAATAGTGACTCTTGATACCAGAAAACAACTCTTGCTCGTAGGACCAGAAACTGCATGGGATTCAACTCCATTAAGGACAGGGAAACAAACGTTAGCTCGTCTTACAAAAAACACACTCTGCTTTGATAAAAGAGCACTCTTCTACTCTAATGTGTTTCCTATATGGCCAGAACAGTGAGCTTGCTCAGAACAAAAGAACTGTGCTTCCTACACACACACGGCCATACCTAGTTCAACTCTGCTTAGGAAACTGACAAGAACAGTAGATCCTCTTCAGTCCAATACAGTGTACATGCTGCGAACAGACGCCAATGCTATTTGCCCTGTGTATGAAAATGGGAGCGCAATAGTGACTCTTCTTACCAGAAAACAACTCTTCCTCGTAGGACCAGAAAATGCATGTGATTCAACTCCATGTAGGACGGGAAAACAAACGCTAGCTCGCCTTACAAGAAACAAACTCTGCTTTTGAGAAAAGAGCACTCTTCTACTCTACTGTGTTTCCTATGGGGTCCGAACAGTCAGCTTGCTCAGAGCAAAAGAACTGTGCTTCCTACACACACGGCTATATCTAGTTCAACTCTGCTTAGGAAACTGACAAGAACAGTAGCTACTCTTCAGTCCAATACACTGTACTTGCTGGGAACAGACACGAGTGGTGTTTGCACTATATATGGCAATGGGAGCACAATAGTGTCTCTCCTTGCCAGAAAACAACTCTTGCTCATAGGACCAGAAACTGCATGTGATTCAACTCCATTTAGGACTGGGAAACAAACGCTAGCTCGCCTTACAATAAACACACTCTGCTTTTGAGAAAAGAGCAGTATTCTAGTCTAATGTGTTTCCTATAGGGCCAGAACAGTGAGCTTGCTCAGAACAAAAGAACTGTGCTTCCTACACACACGGGCCTTATCTAGTTGATCTCTGCTTAGGAAACTGACAAGAACAGTAGCTCCTCTTCAGTCCAATACACTGTACTTGCTGGGAACTGACGCGAGTGCTATTTCCATGGTGTATGTGAATGGGAGCACAATAGTGACTTTCCTTACCAGAAAACAACTCTTGCTCGTAGGACCAGAAATTGCATGTGATTCAACTCCATTTAGGACTGGGAAACAAACGCTAGCTCGCCTTACAAGAAACAGACTCTGCTTTTAAGAAAAGAGCACTCGTCTACTCTAATGTGTTTCCTATAGGGCCAAAACATTGAGCTTGCTCAGAACAAAAAACTGTGCTTCCTACACACACGGCCATATCTAATTCAATTCTGCTTAGGAAACTGACAAGAACAGTAGATCCTCTTCAGTCCAATACACTGTACATGCTGGGAACAGATGCCAGTGCTTTTTGCCCTGTGTATGGCAATGGGAGCGCAATAGTGACTCTTCTTACCAGAAAACAACTCTCGCTCGTAGGACCAGAAACTGCATGTGATACAACTCCATTTAGGACTGGGAAACAAACGCTAGCTGGCCTTAAAAGAAACACACTCTGCTTTTGAGAAAAGAGCACTCTTCTACTCTACTTTGTTTCCTATGGGGTCCGAACAGTGAGCTTGCTCAGAACAAAAGAACTGTGCTTCCTAAACACACGGGCCTTATCTAGTTGATCTCTGCTTAGGAAACTGACAAGAATAGTAGCTTTTCTTCAGTCCAATACACTGTAATTGCTGGGAACAGACGTGAGTGCTATTTGCACTGTGTATGGCAATGGGAGCGCAATAGTGACTCTTCTTACCAGAAAACAACTCTTGCTCATAGGACCAGAAACTGCCTGTGATTCAACTCCATTGAGGACTTGGAAACAAACGCTAGCGCACCTTAGAAGGAACACACTCTGCTTTTGAGAAAAGAGCACTCTTCTACTCTACTGTGTTTCTTATAGGGCCAGAACAGTGAGCTTGCTCAGAACAAAAGAACTGTGCTTCCTACACACATGGGCCATATCTAGATCAATTCTGCTTAGGAAACTGACAAAAACAGTAGATCCTCTTAATTCCAATACACTGTACCTGCTGGGAACAGATGCCAGTGCTATTTGGCCTGTGTATGACAATGGGAGCACAATAGTGACTCTTCTTACCAGAAAACAACTCTTGCTCGTAGGACCAGAAACTGCATGTGATTCAACTCCATTTAGGAGTGGGAAACAAACGCTAGCTTGCCTTACAAGAAACACACTACGCTTTTGAGAAAAGAGCACACTTCTACTCTACTGTGTTTCCTATATGGCCAAAACAGTGAGATTTCTCAGAACAAAAGAAGGTGCTTCCTACACACACAGCCATATCTATTTCAATTCTGCTTCGGAAACTGACAAGAACAGTAGATCCTCTTCAGTCCAATACACTGTACATGATGGGAACAAACTCCAGTGCTATTTGCCCTGTGAATGACAATCGGAGCGCAATAGTGACACTTCTAACCAGAAAACAACTCTTGCTCGTAGGACCAGAAACTGCATGTGATTCAACTCCATTTAGGACTGGGAAACAAACGCTAGCTTGCCTTACAAGAAACACACTCTGCTTTTGAGAAAAGAGCACTCTTCTACTCTAATGTGTTTCCTTTAGGGCCAGAACAGTGAGCTTGCTCAGTACAAAAGTAGTGTGCTTCCTCCACACACGGGCTATATCTAGTTGAACTCTGCTTAGGAAACTGACAAGAACAGTAGATCCTATTCAGTGCAATACAATGTACATGCTGGAAACAGATGCCAGTGGTATTTGCCCTGTGTATGACAATGGGAGCACAATAGTGACTCTTCTTACTAGAAAACAACTCTTGCTCGTAGGACCAAAAACTGCATGTGATTCAACTCCATTTAGGACTGGGAAACAAACGCTAGCTCGCCTTACAAGAAACACACTCTACTTTTGAGAAAAGAGCACTCTTCTACTCTACAGTGTTTCCTCTGGGGTCTGAACAGTGAGCTTGCTCAGAACAAAAGAACTGTGCTTCCTACACACACGGGCCTTAACTAGTTCAACTCAGCTTAGAAAACTGGCAAGAACAGTAGCTCCTCTTCAGTCCAATACACTGTACTTGCTGAAAACAGACGCGAGTGCTATTTGCACTGTGTATGGCAATGGGAGCGCAATAGTGACTCTTCTTACCAGAAAACAACTCTTGCTTGTAGGACCAGAAACTGCATGTGATTCAACTCCATTTAGGACTTGGAATCAAACGCAACTCGCCTTAAAAGAAACACACTCTGCTTTTGAGAAAAGAGCAGTATTCTACTCTAATATGTTTCCTATAGGGCCAGAACATTGAGCTTCCTCAGAACAAAAGAACTGTGCTTCCTACACACACGGCCATATCTAGTTCAATTCTGCTTAGGAAACTGACAAGAACAGTAGATCCTCTTCAGTCCAATACACTGTACATGCTGGGAACAGACGCCAGTGCTATTTGCCCTGTGTATGACAATGGGAGTGCAATAGTGACTCTTCATACGAGAAAACAACTCTTGCTCGTAGAACCAGAAACTGCATGTGATTCAACTCCATTTAGGACTGGGAAACAAATGCTAGCTTGCCTTACAAGAAACACACTCTGATTTTGAGAAAAGAGCAGTATTCTACTCTAATGTGTTTCCTATAGGGCCAGAACAGTGAGCTTGCTCAGAACAAAGAACTGTGCTTCCTACACACACGAGCCACATCTACTTCAACTCTGCTTAGGAAAAATTCAAGAACAATAGCTCCTCTTCAGTCCAATAAACTGTAAATGCTGGGAACAGACGCCAGTGCTATTTGCCTTGTGTATGACAATGGGAGCGCAATAGTGACTCTTCTTACCAGAAAACAACTCTTGATCGTAGGACCAGAAACTGCATGTGATTCAACTCCATTTAGGACTGGGAACGAAATGCTAGCTGGCCTTACAAGAAACACACTCTGCTTTTGAGAAAAGAGCACTCTTCTACTCTAATGTGTTTCCTATATGGCCAAAACAGTGAGCTTGCTCAGAACAAAAGAACTGTGTATCCTACACACACGGGCCATGTATAGTTCAACTCTGCTTAGGATACTGACAAGAACAGTAGCTCCTCTTCAGTCCAATACACTGTACTTGCTGGGAACAGACGTGAGTGCTATTTGCACTGTTTATGGCAAAGGGAGCACAATAGTGACTTTCCTTACCAGAAAACATCCCTTGCTCGTAGGACCAGAAACTGCATGTGATTCAACTCCATTTTGGACTGGGAAACAAACGCTAGCTCGCCTTACAAGAAACACACTCTGCTTTTGAGAAAAGAGCACTCTTCTATTCTACTGTGTTTCCTATGGGGTCCGAACTGTGAGCTTGCTCAGAACAAAAGAACTGTGCTTCCTACACACACGGGCCATATCTAGTTCAACTCTGCTTAGGTAACTGAAAAGAAAGGTAGATCCTCTTCAGTGCAATACACTGTACATGCTGGGAACAGACGCGAGTCCTATTTGCACTGTGTATGGCAATGGGAGCGAAATAGTGACTCCTCTTACCAGAAAACAACTCTTGCTCGTAGGACCAGAAACTCATGAGATTCAAATCTGTTTCTGACTGGGAAACAAACACTAGCTAGCCTTACAAGAAACACACTCTGCTTTTGAGAAAAGAGCACTCTTCTATTCTACTGTGTTTCCTATGTGGTCCGAACAGTGAGCTTGCTCAGAACAAAAGAACTGTGCTTCCTACACACACGGGCCATATCTAGTTCAACTCTGCTTAGGTAACTGTCAAGAACAGTAGATCCTCTTCAGTGCAATACCCTGTACATGCTGGGACAGACGCGAGTGCTTTTTACCCTGTGTATGGTAATGGGAGCTCAATAGTGACTCTTCTTACCAGAAAAAAACTCTTTCTTGTAGGACCAGAAACTGCATGTGATTCAACTCCATTTAGGACTTGGAAACAAACGCTATTTCGCCTTAGAAGAAACACACTCTGCTTTGGAGAAAAGAGCACACTTCTACTCTACTGTGTTTCCTGCAGGGCCAGAACAGTGAGCTTGCTCAGAACAAAAGAACTGTGCTTCCTACACACACGGGCCATATCTAGTACAACTCTGCTTAGGAAACTGACAAGAACAGTAGCTCCTCTTCAGTCCAATACACTGTACTTGCTGGAAACAGACGCGAGTGCTATTTGCACTGTGTATGGCAAAGGGAGCACAATAGTGACTTTCCTTTCCAGAAAACAACTCTTGCTCGTAGGACTAGAAACTGCATGTCATTCAACTCCATTTAGGACTGGGAAACAAACGCAAGCTCGCCTTACAAAAAACACACTCTGCTTTTGAGAAAAGAGCACTCTTCTACTCTACTGTGTTTCCTATAGGCCAGAAGAGTGAGCTAGCTCAGAACAAAAGAACTGTGCTTCCTACACACATGGGCCATATCTAGTTCAACTCTGCTTAGGAAACTGACAAGAACAGTAGATCCTCTTCAGTCCAATACACTTTACATGCTGGGAACAGACGTCAGTTCTATTTGCCCTGTGTATGAAAATGGGAGCGCAATAGTGTCTCTTCTTACCATAAAACAAGTCTAGCTCATAGGACCAGAAACTGCATGTGATTGAACTCAATTTAGGACTGGGAAACAAACGCTAGCTCGCCTTATAAGAAACACATTCTGCTTTTGAGAAAGAGCACTCTTCTACACTCCTGTGTTTCCTATAGGGCCAGAAGAGTGAGCTTGCTCAGAACAAAAGAAGTGTACTTCCTGCACACACGGGCCATATCTAGTTCAACTTTGCTTAGGAAACTGACAAGAACAGGAGATCCTCTTCAGTCCAATACACTGTATATCCTGGGAACAGATGCGAGTGCTATTTGCCCTGTGTATGACAAAGGGAGCGCAATATTGACTTTCCTTACCAGAAAACAACTCTTGCTCATAGGAACAGAAACTGCATGGGATTCAACTCCATTTCTCACTGGGAAACAAACTCTTGCTCGCCTTTCGAGAAACACACTCTGCTTTTGAGAAAAGAGCACAATTCTACTCAACTGTGTGTCCTATAGGGCCAGAACTGTGAGCTTGCTCAGAACAAAAGAACCGTGCTTCCTGCACACACGGGCCATATCTAGTTCAACTCTGCTTAGGAAAATGACAAGAACAGTAGCTCCTCTTAGTCCAATACACTGTACATGCTAGGAACAGACGCCAGTGCTATTTGCACTGTGTACGGCAAGGGGAGCTCAATAGTGACTCTTCTTACCAGAAAACAACTCTTGCTCCTAGGACCAGAAACTGCATGTGATTCAACTCCTTTTAGGACTGGGAAACAACCGCTAGCTTGCCTTACAAGAAACACACTCTGCTTTAGATAAAAGAGCACTATTCTACTCTACTGTGTTTCCTATAGGGCCAGAACAGTGAGCTTGCTCAGAACAAAAGAACTGTGCTTCCAACACACACGGGCCATATCTAGTTCAACTCTGCTTAGGAAACAGACAAGAACAGTAGCTCCTCTTCAGTCCAATACACTGTAATTGCTGGGAACAGACAAGAGCGCTATTTGCACTCTGTATGGCAATGGGAGCACAATAGTGACTTTCCTTACTAGAAAACAACTCTTGCACATACTACCAAAAACTGCATGTGATTCAACTCCATTTATTACTGGGAAATAAACGCTAGCTCATCTTATAAGAAACACACTCTGCTTTTGAGAAAAGAGCACTCATCTACTCTACTGTGTTTCCTATAGGGCCAGAACAGTGAGCTTGCTCAGAAGAAAAGAACTGTGCTTCCTACACACACGGCCACATTTGGTTAAATTGTCCTTAGGAAACTGACAAGAACAGTAGCTCCTCTTCAGTTCAATACACTGTAAATGCTGGGAAACGACGCCAGTGCTGTGGCCCTGTGTATGACAATGGGAGCGCAATAGTGACTCTTCTTACCAGAAAACAACTCTTGCTCGTAGGAAAAGAAACTGCATGTGACTCAACTCCATTTAGGACTGGGAAACAAACGCGAGCTCGCCTTACAAGAAACACACTCTGCTTTTGAGAAAAGAGCATTCTTCTACTCTACTATGTTTCCTATGGGGTCCGAACAGTGAGCTTCCTCAGAACAAAAGAACTGTGCTTCCTACACACACGAGCCATATCTAGTTCAACTCTGCTTAGGAAACTGACGAGAACAGTAGCTCCTCTTCAGTCCAATACACTGTACTTGCTGGGAATAGACACGCGTGCTACTTGCACTTTGTAATGCAATGGGAGCGCAATATTGACTTTCCTTACCAGAAAACAACTCTTGCTCATAGGACCAGAAACTGCATGGGATTCAACTCCATTTCTCACTGGGAAACAAACACCAGTTCGCCTTTCGAGAAACACACTCTGCTTTTGAAAAAAGAGCACTCTTCTACTCTACTGTGTTTCCTATAGGGCCAGAACAGTGAGCTTGCACAAACAAAAGAACTGTGCTTCCTAAACACACGGGCCATATATAGTTCAACTCTGCTTAGGAAACGGACAGAAACATTACTCCTCTTCAGTCCAATACACTGTACTTACTGGGAACAGTCGCCAGTGCTATTTGCACTGTGTATGGCAATGGGAGCACAATAGTGACTCTTCTTACCAGAAAACAACTCTTGCTTGCAGGACCAGAAACTACATGAGATTCAACACCAATTAGGACTGGGAAACAAACGCTACCTCGCCTTACAAAAAACACACTCTGCTTTTGAGAAAAGAGCACTCTTCTACTCTACTGTGTTTCCTATAGGGCCAGAACAGTGAGCTTGCTCAGAACAAAAGAACTGTGCTTCCTACACTCACGGGCCATATCTAGTTCAACTCTGCTTAGGAAACTGACAAGAACAGTAGCTCATCTTCAGTCCAATACACTGTACTTGGTGAGAACAGACGCGAGTGCTATTTGCACTGTGTACGAGAATGGGAACACAACAGTGACTCTTCTTACCAGAAAACAACTCTTGCTCGTAGGACCAGAAACTGCATGTGATTCAACTCCATTTAGGACTGGGAAACAAACGCTAGGGCGCCTGACAAGAAACACATTCTGCTTTTGAGAAAAGAGCACTCATCTACTCTACTGTGTGTCCTATAGGGCCAGAACAGTGAGCTTGCTCAGAACAAAAGAACTGTGCTTCCTACACACACGGGCCATATCTAGTTCAACTCTGCTTAGGAAACTGACAAGAACAGTAGCTCCTTTTCAGTCAAATACACTGTACTTGCTAGGAACAGACGCCAGTGCAATTTGCACTGTGTAGGGCAATGGGAGCGCAATAGTGACTCTTCTTACCAGAAAACAACTCTTGCTCATAGGACCAGAAACTGCATGTGATTCAACTCCATTTAGGACTGGGAAACAACCGCTAGCTTGCCTTACAAGAAACACACTCTGCTTTTGAGAAAAGAGCACTATTCTACTCTACTGTGTTTCCTATAGGGCCAGAACAGTGAGCTTGCTCAGAACAAAAGAACTGTGCTTCCAACACACACGGGCCATATCTAGTTCAACTCTGCTTAGGAAACAGACAAGAACAGTAGCTCCTCTTCAGTCCAATACACTGTAATTGCTGGGAACAGACAAGAGCGCTATTTGCACTCTCTATGGCAATGGGAGCACAATAGTGACTTTCCTTACTAGAAAACAACTCTTGCTCATACTACCCAAAACTGCATGTGATTCAACTCCATTTATTACTGGGAAATAAACGCTAGCTCATCTTATAAGAAACAAACTCTGCTTTTGAGAAAAGAGCACTCATCTACTCTACTGTGTTTCCTATAGGGCCAGAACAGTGAACTTGCTCAGAAGAAAAGAACTGTGCTTCCTACACACACGGCCACATTTGGTTAAATTGTCCTTAGGAAACTGACAAGAACAGTAGCTCCTCTTCAGTTCAATACACCGTAAATGCTGGGAAACGACGCCAGTGCTGTGGCCCTGTGTATGACAATGGGAGCGCAATAGTGACTCTTCTTACCAGAAAACAACTCTTGCTCGTAGGAAAAGAAACTGCATGTGACTCAACTCCATTTAGGACTGGGAAACAAACGCTAGCTCGCCTTACAAGAAACACACTCTGCTTTTGAGAAAAGAGCACTCTTCTACTCTACTATGTTTCCTATGGGGTCCGAACAGTGAGCTTCCTCAGAACAAAAGAACTGTGCTTCCTACACACACGAACCATATCTAGTTCAACTCTGCTTAGGAAACTGACGAGAACAGTAGCTCCTCTTCAGTCCAATACACTGTACTTGCTGGGAACAGAAGCGCGTGCTACTTGCACTGTGTAATGCAATGGGAGCGCAATATTGACTTTCCTTACCAGAAAACAACTCTTGCTCATAGGACCAGAAACTGCATGGGATTCAACTCCATTTCTCACTGGGAAACAAACGCTTGCTCGCCTTTCGAGAAACACACTCTGCTTTTGAGAAAAGAGCACTCTTCTACTCTACTGTGTGTCCTATAGGGCCAGAACTGTGAGCTTGCTCAGAACAAAAGAACCGTGCTTCCGGCACAAACGGGCCATATCTAGTTCAACTCTGCTTAGGAAAATGACAAGAACAGTAGCTCCTCTTAGTCCAATACACTGTACATGCTAGGAACAGACGCCAGTGCTATTTGCACTGTGTACGGCAATGGGAGCTCAATAGTGACTCTTCTTACCAGAAAACAACTCTTGCTAATAGGACCAGAAACTGCATGTGATTCAACTCCTTTTAGGACTGGGAAACAACCGCTAGCTTGCCTTACAAGAAACACACTCTGCTTTTGAGAAAAGAGCACTCTTCTACGCTACTGTGTTTCCTATAGGGCCAGAACAGTGAGTTTGCTCAGAACAAAGAACTGTGCTTCCTACACACGGGCCATATCTAGTTCAACTCTGCTTAGGAAACTGACAAGAACAGTAGCTCCTCTTCAGTCCAATACACTGTACTTGCCGGGAACAGACGCGAGTGCTATTTGCACTGTGTATGGCAATAGGAGCCCAATAGTGACTCTTCTTACCAGAAAACAACTCTTGCTGGCAGGACCAGAAACTGCATGGGATTCAACTCCATTTAGCACTGGGAAACAAACGCTAGCTCGCCTTACAAAAAACACACTCTGCTTTTGAGAAAAGAGCACTCTTCTACTCTACTTGTTTCCTATAGGGCCAGAACAGTGAGCTTGCTCAGAACAAAGGAACTGTGCTTCCTACGCACACGGGCCATATCTAGTTCAACTCTGCTTAGGAAACTGACAAGAACAGTAGCTCCTCTTCAGTCCAATACAATGTACTTGCTGGGAACAGACGCGAGTGCTATTTGCACTGTGTATGGCAATGGAAGCAAAATAGTGACTATTCTTACCAGAAAACAACTCTTGCTCGTAGGACCAGAAACTGCATGGGATTCAACTCCATTTAGAACTGGGAAACAAACGCAAGCTCGCCTTACAAGAAACACACTCTGCTTTTGAGAAAAGTGCACTCTTCTACTCTACTGTGTTTCCTATAGGGCCAGAACAGTGGGCTTGCTAAGAACTAAAGAACTGTGCATCCTACACACTCGGGCCATATCTAGTTCAACTCTGCTTAGAAAACTGACAAGAACCATAGCTCCTCTTCAGTCAAATACACTGTACTTGCTAGGAACAGACGCCAGTGCTATTTGCACTGTGTAGGGCAAATGGAGCGCAATAGTGACTCTTCTTACCAGAAAACAACTCTTGCTTGTAGGACCAGAAACTGCATGTGATTCAACTCCATTTAGGACTGGGAAACAACCGCTAGCTTGCCTTATAGGAAACACAGTCTGCTTTTGAGAAAAGAGCACTCTTCTACTCTACTGTGTTTCCTATAGGGCCAGAACAGTGAGCTTGCTCAGAACAAATGAACTGTGCTTCCTACACACATGGGCCATATCTAGTTCAACTCTGCTTAGGAAACTGACAAGAACCATAGCTCCTTTTCATTCAAATACACTGTACTTGCTAGGAACAGACGCCAGTGCTATTTGCACTGTGTAGGGCAATGGGAGCGCAATAATGACTCTTCTTACCACAAAACAACTCTTGCTCCTAGGACCAGAAACTGCATGTGATTCAACTCCATTTATGACTGGGAAACAAATGCTAGCTCGCCTTACAAGAAACACACTCTGCTTTTGAGAAAAGAGCACTCTTCTACTCTATTGTGTTTCCTATAGGGCCAGAACAGTGAGCTTGCTAAGAACTAAAGACCTGTGCATCCTACACACTCGGGCCATATCTAGTTCAACTCTGCTTAGAAAACTGACAAGAACCATAGCTCCTCTTCAGTCAAATACAGTGTACTTGCTAGGAACAGACGCCAGTGCTATTTGCACTGTGTAGGGCAAATGGAGCGCAATAGTGACTCTTCTTACCAGAAAACAACTCTTGCTTGTAGGACCAGAAACTGCATGTGATTCAACTCCATTTAGGACTGGGAAACAACCGCTAGCTTGCCTTATAGGAAACAGTCTGCTTTTGAGAAAAGAGCACTCTTCTACTCTACTGTGTTTCCTATAGGGCCAGAACAGTGAGCTTGCTCAGAACAAATGAACTGTGCTTCCAACACACATGGGCCATATCTAGTTCAACTCTGCTTAGGAAACTGACAAGAACCATAGCTCCTTTTCATTCAAATACACTGTACTTGCTGGGAACAGACGCCAGTGCTATTTGCACTGTGTAGGGCAATGGGAGCGCAATAGTGACTCTTCTTACCAGAAAACAACTCTTGCTCCTAGGACCAGAAACTGCATGTGATTCAACTCCATTTATGACTGGGAAACAACCGCTAGCTTGCCTTACAAGAAACACACTCTGCTTTTGAGAAAAGAGCACTCTTCTGCTCTACTGTGTGTCCTATAGGGCCAGAACAGTGAGCTTGCTCAGAACAAAAGAACTGTGCTTCCTGCACACACGGGCCATATCTAGTTCAACTCTGCTTAGGAAAATGACAAGAACAGTAGCTCCTCTTCAGTCCAATACACTGTAATTGCTGGGAATAGACAAGAGCTCTATTTGCACTGTGTATGGCAATGGGAGCGCAATAGTGACTTGCCTTACTAGAAAACAACTCTTGCTCGTAGTACCAAAAACTGCATGTGATTCAACTCCATTTATTACTGGGAAATAAACACCAGCTTGTCTTACAAGAAACACACTCTGCTTTTGAGAAAAGAGCACTCATCTACTCTACTGTGTTTCCTATAGGGCCAGAACAGTGAGCTTGCTCAGAAAAAAAGAGCTGTGCTTCCTACACACACGGCCACATTTGGTTAAATTCTTCTTAGGAAACTGACAAGAACAGTAGCTCCTCTTCAGCCCAATACACTGTACTTGCTGGGAACAGACGCCAGTGCTTTTTGCACTGTGTATGGCATTGGGAGCTCAATAGTGACTCTTCTTACCAGAAAACAATTCTTGCTCATAGGACCAGAAACTGCATGTGATTCGACTCCATTTAGGACAGGGAAACAAACGCTAGCTTGCCTTACAAGAAACACACTCAGCTTTTGAGAAAAGAGCACTCTTCTACTCTACTGTGTTTCCATTAGGGCCAGAACAGTGAGCTTGCACAGAACAAAAGAACTGTGCTTCCTACACACACGGGCCATATCTAGTTCAACTCTGCTTAGGAAACTGACAAGAACAGTAGCTCCTGTTCAGTTCAATACACTGTACTTGCTGGGAACAGACTCGAGTGCTATTTGCACTGTGTATGGCAATGGGAGCCCAATAGTGAACACTCTTACCAGAAAACAACTCTTGCTTGTAGGACCAGAAACTGCATGTGATTCAACTCCATTTAGGACTGGGAAATATATGCTCGTAAGCCTTACAAGAAACACACTCTGTTTTGAGAAGAGAGCACTCTTCTATTCTACTGTGTTTCCTACAGGGAAAGAACAGTGAGCTTGCTCAGAACAAAAGAACTGTGCTTCCTACAAACACGGGCCATATCTAGTTCAACTCTCCTTAGGAAACTGACAAGAACACTAGCTCCTCTTCAGTCCAATACACTGTACTTGCTTGGAACAGACGCGACTGCTACTTGCACTGTGAATGGCAATGGGAGCACAATAGTGACTCTTCTTAGCAGAAAACAACTCTTGCTCGTGGACCAGAAACTGCATGTGATTCAACTCCATTTAGGACTGGGAAACATATGCTAGTAAGCCTTACAAGAAACACACTCTGTTTTTAGAAAAGAGCACTCTTCTATTCTACTGTGTTTCCTATAGGGAAAGAACAGTGAGCTTGCTCAGAACAAAAGAACTGTGCTTCCTACACACACGGGCCATATCTAGTTCAACTCTCCTTAGGAAACTGACAAGAACACTAGCTCCTCTTCAGTCCAATACACTGTACTTGCTGGGAACAGACGCGACTGCTACTTGCACTGTTTATGGCAATGGGAGCACAATAGTGACTCTTCTTACCAGAAAACAACTCTTGCTCATAGGACAAAAAACTGCATGGGATTCAACTCCATTTAGGACTGGGAAACAAACGCTAGCTCACCTTACAAGAAACACACTCTGCTTTTGAGAAAAGAGCACTCTTCTACTCTAATGTGTTTCCTATAGGGCCAGAACAGTGAGCTAGCTCAGAAAAAAAGAACTGTGCTTCCTACACACACGGGCCATATCTAGTTCAACTCTGCTTAGGAAGCTGACAAGAACAGTAGCTCCTCTTCAGTCCAATACACTGTATTTGCTAGGAACAGACGCCAGTGCAATTTGCAATGTGTATGGCAATGGGAGCGCAATAGTGACTCTTCTTACCAGAAAACAAATCTTGCTCCTAGGACCAGAAACTGCATGTGTTTCAACTCCTTTTAGGACTGGGAAACAACCGCTAGCTTGCCCTACCAGAAATACACTCTGCTTTTGAGAAAAGAGCACTCTTCTACTCTACTGTGTTTCATATAAGGCCAAAACAGTGAGCTTGCTCAGAACAAAAGAACTGTGCTTCCTACACACACGGGCCATATCTAGTTCAACTGTGCTTAGGAAACTGACTAGAACAGTAGCTCCTTTTCATTCCAATACACTGTACTTGCTGGGAACAGACTAGAGCGCTATTTGCACTGTGTATGTCAATGGGAGCGCAATAGTGACTCTTCTTACCAGAAAACAACTCTTGCTCGTAGGACTAGAATCTGCATGTGATTCACTCCACTTAGGACTGAAAACAAATGCTAGCTTGCCTTACAGGAAACACACTCTGCTTTTGAGAAAAGTGCACTCTTCTACTCTACTGTGTGTCCTATAGAGCCAGAACAGTGAGCTTGCTCAGAACAAAAGAACTGTGCTTCCTGCACACGGGCCATATCTAGTTCAACTCTGTTTATGAAACTGACAAGAACAGTAGCACCTCTTCAGTCCAATATCTGTACTTGCTAGGAACAGTCGCTAGTGCTATTTGCATTGTGTAGGGCAATGGGAGCGCAATAGTGACTCTTCTTACCAGAAAACAAATATTGCTCCTAGGACCAGAAACTGCATGTGATTCAACTCCATTTACGACTGGGAAACAACCGCTAGCTTGCCTTACAAGAAACACAGTCTGCTTTTAAGAAAAGAGCACTCTTCTACTCTACTGTGTTTCCTATAGGGCCAGAACAGTGAGCTTGCTCAGAACAAAAGAACTGTGCTTTCTATACACACGGGCCATATCTAGTTCAACTCTGCTTAGGAAAATGACAAGAACAGTAGATACTCTACAGTCGAATACACTGTACTTGCTGGGAGCAGATGTGAGTGCTATTTTCACTGTGTATGGCAATGGGAGCACAATAGTGACTCTTCTTACCAGAAAAAAACTCTTGATCGTAGGACTAGAAATTGCATGAGATTCAACTCCATTTCTGACTGGGAAACAAACACTAGCTCGCCTTACAAGAAACACACTCTGCTTTTGAGAAAAGAACACTCTTCTACTCTACTGTGTTTCCTATGGGGATCAAACAATGAGCCTGCTCGGAACAAAAGAACTGTGCTTCCTACACACACGGGCTATATCTAGTTCAATTCTGCTTAGGAAACTGAAAAAAACAGTAGCTCCTCTTCAGTCCAATACACTGTAATTGTTGGGAACAAACGCGAGTGCTATTTGCACTGTGTATGGCAATGGGAGCGCAATAGTGACTTTCCTTTACCAGAAAAGAACTCTTGCTGGTAGGACCAAAAACTGCATGTGATTCAACTCCATTTGTAACTGGGAAATAAACGCTAGCTTGCCTTACAAGAAACACACTCTGCTTTTGAGAAAAGAGCACTCTTCTACTCTACTGTGTTTCTTATAGGGCCAGAACAGTGAGCTTGCTTGAACAAAAGAACTGTGCTTCCTACACACACGGGCCATATCTCGTTCAATTTTTCTTAGGAAACTGACAAGAACAGTAGCTCCTCTTCGGTCCAATACAGTGTAGTTGCTGGGAACAGAGGATAGTGCTATTTGCACTGTGTATGGCAATGGGAGCGCAATAGTGATTCTTCTTACCAGAAAACAACTCTTGCTTGTAGGAACAAAAACTGCATGGGATTCAACTCCATTTCTGAATGGGAAACAAACACTAGCTCGCCTTATAAGAAACACACTCTGCTTTTGAGAAAAGAGCACTCTTATACTCTACTGTGTTTCCTAAGGCTTCCGAATAGTGAGCTTGCTCAGAACAAAAGAACTGTGCTTCCTACACACACGGGCCATATCTAGTTCAACTCTGCTTAGGATACTGAAAAGAACAGTAGCTCCTCTTCAGTCCAATACACTGTACTTGCTGGGAACAGATGCGAGTGCTATTTGTACTGTGTACAGCAATAGGAGCGCAATAGTGACTCTTCTTACCAGAAAACAACTCTTGCTCTTGGGACCAGAAACTGCATGTGATTCAACTCCATTTAGGACTGGGAAACAAACGCTAGCTCGCCTTACAAGAAACACACTCTGCTTTTGAGAAAAGAGCCCTCTTCTACTCTACTGTGTGTCCTATAGGGCCAGAACAGTTTGCTTGCTCAGAACAAAAGAACTGTGCTTCCTACACACTCGGGCCATATCAAGTTCAACTCTGCTTAGGAAACTGACAAGAACAGTACCTCCTCTTCAGTCCAATACACTGTACTTGCTGGGAACAGACGCGAGTGCTATATGCACTGTGCATGGCAATGGGAGCCCAATAGTGACTCTTCTTACCAGAAAACAACTCTTGCTGGTAGGACTAGAAACTGCATGGGATTCAACTCCATTTAGGACTGGGATACAAACGCTTGCTCGCCTTACAAGAAACACCCTCTGCTTTTGAGAAAAGAGCCCTCTTCTACTCTACTGTGTGTCCTATAGGGCCAGAACAGTGAGCTTGCTCAGAACAAAAGAACTGTGCTTCCTGCAAACACGGGCCATATCTATTTCAACTCTGCTTAGGAAACTGACAAGAACAATAGCTCCTCTTCAGTCCAATACACTGTACTTGCTGGGAACAGACGCCAGTGCTATTTGCACTGTGTAGGGCAATGGGAGCGCAATAGTGACTCTTCTTACCAGAAAACAACTCTTGCTCCTAGGACCAGAAACTGCATGTGATTCAACTCCATTTAGGACTGGGAAACAACTGCTAGCTTGCCTTACAAGAAACACACTCTTTGCCGGGCGGTTTTGGCACACGACTTTAAACCCAGCATTTGGGAGGCAGAGCCAGGAGGATCTCAGTGAGGTCGAGGCCAGCCTGTTCTCCAAAGCGAGTTCCAGGAAAGCTGCAAAGATACACAGAGAAACCCTGTCTCGAAAAACCCAAAAAAAAAAAAAAAAGAAACTCTGCTTTTGAGAAAAGAGCACTCTTCTACTCTACTGTGTTTTCTATAGGGCCAGAACAGTGAGCTTGCTCAGAACAAAAGAATTGTGCTTCCTACACACACGGGCCATATCTATTTCAACTCTGCTTAGGAAACTGACAAGAACAATAGCTCCTCTTCAGTCCTATACACTGTACTTGCTGGGAACAGACGCATGTGCTATTTGCACTGTGTACGGCAATGGGAGCCCAATAGTGACTCTTCTTACCAGAAAACAACTCTTGCTCGTAGGACCAGAAACTGCATGGGATTCAACTCCATTTAGCACTGGGAAACAAACGCTCGCTAGCCTTACAAGAAACACACTCTGCTTTTGAGAAAAGAGCACTCTTCTACTCTACTGTGTCTCTTATAGGGCCAGAACAGTGAGCTTGCTCAGAACAAAGGAACTGTGCTTCCTACGCACACGGGCCATATCTAGTTCAACTCTGCTTAGGAAACTGACAAGAACAGTAGCTCCTCTTCAGTCCAATACACTGTACTTGCTGGGAACAGACGCGAGTGCCATTTGCACTGTGTATGGCAATGGGAGCGCAATAGTGACTCTTCTTACCAGAAAACAACTCTTGCTCGTAGGACCAGAAACTGCATGGGATTCAACTCCATTTAGAACTGGGAAACAAACACTAGCTCGCCTTACAAGAAACACACTCTGCTTTTGAGAAAAGAGCACTCTACTACTCTACTGTGTTTCCTATATGGCCAGAACAGTGAGCTTGCTCAGAACTAAAGAACTGTGAATCCTACACACTCGGGCCATATCTAGTTCAACTCTGCTTAGGAAACTGACAAGAACAGTAGCTCCTCTTCAGTCCAATACACTGTACTTGCTGGGAACAGACGCGAGTGCTATATCTACTGTGTATGGCAATGGGAGCACAATAGTGACTCTTCTTAGCAGAAAACAACTCTTGCTCGTGGACCAGAAACTGCATGTGATTCAACTCGATTTATAACTGGGAAATAAACGCTGTTCGTCTTATAAGAAACACACTCTGCTTTTGAGAAAAGAGCACTCTTCTACTCTACTGTGTTTCCTATAGGGCGAGAACAGTGAGCTTGCTCAGAACAAAAGAACTGTGATTCCTAGACACACGGCCATATTTGGTTAAATTCTGCTTAGGAAACTGACAAGAACAGTAGCTCCTCTTCAGCCCAATACACTGTACTTGCTGGGAACAGACGCCAGTGCTATTTGCACTGTGTATGGCATTGGGAGCTCAATAGTGACTCTTCTTACCAGAAAACAATTCTTGCTCATAGGTCCAGAAACTGCATGTGATTCGACTCCATTTAGGACTGGGAAACAAACGCTAGCTTGCCTTACAAGAAACACACTCAGCTTTTGAGAAAAGAGCACTCTTCTACTCTACTGTGTTTCCTATAGGGCCAGAACAGTGAGCTTGCACAGAACAAAAGAACTGTGCTTCCTACACACACGGGCCATATCTAGTTCAACTCTGCTTAGGAAACTGACAAGAACAGTAGCTCCTGTTCAGTCCAATACACTGTACTTGCTGGGAACAGACGCGAGTGCTATTTGCACTGTGTACGGCAATGGGAGCCCAATAGTGAACACTCTTACCAGAAAGCAACTCTTGCTTGTAGGACCAGAAACTGCATGTGATTCAACTCCATTTAGGACTGGGAAACATATGCTAGTAAGCCTTACAAGAAACACACTCTGTTTTGAGAAAAGAGCACTCTTCTATTCTACTGTGTTTCCTATAGGGAAAGAACAGTGAGCTTGCTCAGAACAAAAGAACTGTGCTTCCTACAAACATGGGCCATATCTAGTTCAACTCTCCTTAGGAAACTGACAAGAACACTAGCTCCTCTTCAGTCCAATACACTGTACTTGCTGGGAACAGACGCGACTGCTACTTGCACTGTGTATGGCAATGGGAGCACAATAGTGACTCTTCTTAGCAGAAAACAACTCTTGCTCGTGGACCAGAAACTGCATGTGATTCAACTCCATTTAGGACTGGGAAACATATGCTAGTAAGCCTTACAAGAAACACACTCTGTTTTGAGAAAAGAGCACTCTTCTATTCTACTGTGTTTCCTATAGGGAAAGAACAGTGAGCTTGCTCAGAACAAAAGAACTGTGCTTCCTACACACACGGGCCATATCTAGTTCAACTCTCCTTAGGAAACTGACAAGAACACTAGCTCCTCTTCAGTCCAATACACTGTACTTGCTGGGAACAGATGCGACTGCTACTTGCACTGTGTATGGCAATGGGAGCGCAATAGTGACTCTTCTTACCAGAAAACAACTCTTGCTCATAGGACAAAAAACTGCATGGGATTCAACTCCATTTAGGACTGGGAAACAAACGCTAGCTCACCTTACAAGAAACACACTCTGCTTTTGAGAAAAGAGCACTCTTCTACTCTAATGTGTTTCCTATAGGGCCAGAACAGTGAGCTAGCTCAGAAAAAAAGAACTGTGCTTCCTACACACACGGGCCATATCTAGTTCAACTCTGCTTAGGAAGCTGACAAGAACAGTAGCTCCTCTTCAGTCCAATACACTGTACTTGCTAGGAACAGACGCCAGTGCAATTTGCAATGTGTATGGAAATGGGAGCGCAATAGTGACTCTTCTTACCAGAAAACAAATCTTGCTCCTAGGACCAGAAACTGCATGTGTTTCAACTCCTTTTAGGACTGGGAAACAACCGCTAGCTTGCCCTACCAGAAATATACTCTGCTTTTGAGAAAAGAGCACTCTTCTACTCTACTGTTTCATATAGGGCCAAAACAGTGAGCTTGCTCAGAACAAAAGAACTGTGCTTCCTACACACACGGGCCATATCTAGTTCAACTCTGCTTAGGAAACTGACAAGAACAGTAGCTCCTCTTCAGTCCAATACACTGTACTTGCTGGGAACAGACGCGAGTGCCATTTGCACTGTGTATGGCAATGGGAGCGCAATAGTGACTCTTCTTACCAGAAAACAACTCTTGCTCGTAGGACCAGAAACTGCATGGGATTCAACTCCATTTAGAACTGGGAAACAAACGCTAGCTCGCCTTACAAGAAACACACTCTGCTTTTGAGAAAAGAGCACTCTACTACTCATCTGTGTTTCCTATATGGCCAGAACAGTGAGCTTGCTCAGAACTAAAGAACTGTGCATCCTACACACTCGGGCCATATCTAGTTCAACTCTGCTTAGGAAACTGACAAGAACAGTAGCTCCTCTTCAGTCCAATACACTGTACTTGCTGGGAACAGACGCGAGTGCTATATCTACTGTGTATGGCAATGGGAGCACAATAGTGACTCTTCTTACCAGAAAACAACTCTTGCTCATAGGACTAGAAACTGCATGTGATTCAACTCCATTTAGGACTGTGAAACAAACGCTTGCTCGCCTTACAAGAAACACACTCTGTTTTTGAGAAAAGAGCACTCTTCTACTCTACTGTGTGTCCTTTAGGGCCAGAACAGTGAGCTTGCTCAGAACAAAAGAAATGTGCTTCCTACACACACGCGCCATATCTAATTCAACTCTGCTTAGGAAACTGACAAGAACAGTAGCTCCTCTTCAGTCCAATACACTGTACTTGCTAGGAACAGACACCAGTGCAATTTGCACTGTGTACGGCAATGGGAGCGCAATAGTGACTCTTCTTACCAGAAAACAAATCTTGCTCCTAGGACCAGAAACTGCATGTGATTCAACTCGATTTATAACTGGGAAATAAACGCTAGTTCGTCTTATAAGAAACACACTCTGCTTTTGAGAAAAGAGCACTCTTCTACTCTACTGTGTTTCCTATAGGGCGAGAACAGTGAGCTTGCTCAGAACAAAAGAACTGTGATTCCTAGACACACGGCCATATTTGGTTAAATTCTGCTTAGGAAACTGACAAGAACAGTAGCTCCTCTTCAGCCCAATACACTGTACTTGCTGGGAACAGACGCCAGTGCTATTTGCACTGTGTATGGCATTGGGAGCTCAATAGTGACTCTTCTTACCAGAAAACAATTCTTGCTCATAGGTCCAGAAACTGCATGTGATTGGACTCCATTTAGGACTGGGAAACAAACGCTAGCTTGCCTTACAAGAAACACACTCAGCTTTTGAGAAAAGAGCACTCTTCTACTCTACTGTGTTTCCTATAGGGCCAGAACAGTGAGCTTGCACAGAACAAAAGAACTGTGCTTCCTACACACACGGGCCATATCTAGTTCAACTCTGCTTAGGAAACTGACAAGAACAGTAGCTCCTGTTCAGTCCAATACACTGTACTTGCTGGGAACAGACGCGAGTGCTATTTGCACTGTGTACGGCAATGGGAGCCCAATAGTGAACACTCTTACCAGAAAGCAACTCTTGCTTGTAGGACCAGAAACTGCATGTGATTCAACTCCATTTAGGACTGGGAAACATATGCTAGTAAGCCTTACAAGAAACACACTCTGTTTTGAGAAAAGAGCACTCTTCTATTCTACTGTGTTTCCTATAGGGAAAGAACAGTGAGCTTGCTCAGAACAAAAGAACTGTGCTTCCTACAAACATGGGCCATATCTAGTTCAACTCTCCTTAGGAAACTGACAAGAACACTAGCTCCTCTTCAGTCCAATACACTGTACTTGCTGGGAACAGACGCGACTGCTACTTGCACTGTGTATGGCAATGGGAGCACAATAGTGACTCTTCTTAGCAGAAAACAACTCTTGCTCGTGGACCAGAAACTGCATGTGATTCAACTCCATTTAGGACTGGGAAACATATGCTAGTAAGCCTTACAAGAAACACACTCTGTTTTGAGAAAAGAGCACTCTTCTATTCTACTGTGTTTCCTATAGGGAAAGAACAGTGAGCTTGCTCAGAACAAAAGAACTGTGCTTCCTACACACACGGGCCATATCTAGTTCAACTCTCCTTAGGAAACTGACAAGAACACTAGCTCCTCTTCAGTCCAATACACTGTACTTGCTGGGAACAGACGCGACTGCTACTTGCACTGTGTATGGCAATGGGAGCGCAATAGTGACTCTTCTTACCAGAAAACAACTCTTGCTCATAGGACAAAAAACTGCATGGGATTCAACTCCATTTAGGACTGGGAAACAAAGGCTAGCTCACCTTACAAGAAACACACTCTGCTTTTGAGAAAAGAGCACTCTTCTACTCTAATGTGTTTCCTATAGGGCCAGAACAGTGAGCTAGCTCAGAAAAAAAGAACTGTGCTTCCTACACACACGGGCCATATCTAGTTCAACTCTGCTTAGGAAGCTGACAAGAACAGTAGCTCCTCTTCAGTCCAATACACTGTACTTGCTAGGAACAGACGCCAGTGCAATTTGCAATGTGTATGGCAATGGGAGCGCAATAGTGACTCTTCTTACCAGAAAACAAATCTTGCTCCTAGGACCAGAAACTGCATGTGTTTCAACTCCTTTTAGGACTGGGAAACAACCGCTAGCTTGCCCTACCAGAAATACACTCTGCTTTTGAGAAAAGAGCACTCTTCTACTCTACTGTTTCATATAGGGCCAAAACAGTGAGCTTGCTCAGAACAAAAGAACTGTGCTTCCTACACACACGGGCCATATCTAGTTCAACTCTGCTTAGGAAACTGACAAGAACAGTAGCTCCTCTTCAGTCCAATACACTGTACTTGCTGGGAACAGACGCGAGTGCCATTTGCACTGTGTATGGCAATGGGAGCGCAATAGTGACTCTTCTTACCAGAAAACAACTCTTGCTCGTAGGACCAGAAACTGCATGGGATTCAACTCCATTTAGAACTGGGAAACAAACGCTAGCTCGCCTTACAAGAAACACACTCTGCTTTTGAGAAAAGAGCACTCTACTACTCTACTGTGTTTCCTATATGGCCAGAACAGTGAGCTTGCTCAGAACTAAAGAACTGTGCATCCTACACACTCGGGCCATATCTAGTTCAACTCTGCTTAGGAAACTGACAAGAACAGTAGCTCCTCTTCAGTCCAATACACTGTACTTGCTGGGAACAGACGCGAGTGCTATATCTACTGTGTATGGCAATGGGAGCACAATAGTGACTCTTCTTACCAGAAAACAACTCTTGCTCATAGGACTAGAAACTGCATGTGATTCAACTCCATTTAGGACTGTGAAACAAACGCTTGCTCGCCTTACAAGAAACACACTCTGTTTTTGAGAAAAGAGCACTCTTCTACTCTACTGTGTGTCCTTTAGGGCCAGAACAGTGAGCTTGCTCAGAACAAAAGAAATGTGCTTCCTACACACACGCGCCATATCTAATTCAACTCTGCTTAGGAAACTGACAAGAACAGTAGCTCCTCTTCAGTCCAATACACTGTACTTGCTAGGAACAGACACCAGTGCAATTTGCACTGTGTACGGCAATGGGAGCGCAATAGTGACTCTTCTTACCAGAAAACAAATCTTGCTCCTAGGACCAGAAACTGCATGTGATTCAACTCGATTTATAACTGGGAAATAAACGCTAGTTCGTCTTATAAGAAACACACTCTGCTTTTGAGAAAAGAGCACTCTTCTACTCTACTGTGTTTCCTATAGGGCGAGAACAGTGAGCTTGCTCAGAACAAAAGAACTGTGATTCCTAGACACACGGCCATATTTGGTTAAATTCTGCTTAGGAAACTGACAAGAACAGTAGCTCCTCTTCAGCCCAATACACTGTACTTGCTGGGAACAGACGCCAGTGCTATTTGCACTGTGTATGGCATTGGGAGCTCAATAGTGACTCTTCTTACCAGAAAACAATTCTTGCTCATAGGTCCAGAAACTGCATGTGATTCGACTCCATTTAGGACTGGGAAACAAACGCTAGCTTGCCTTACAAGAAACACACTCAGCTTTTGAGAAAAGAGCACTCTTCTACTCTACTGTGTTTCCTATAGGGCCAGAACAGTGAGCTTGCACAGAACAAAAGAACTGTGCTTCCTACACACACGGGCCATATCTAGTTCAACTCTGCTTAGGAAACTGACAAGAACAGTAGCTCCTGTTCAGTCCAATACACTGTACTTGCTGGGAACAGACGCGAGTGCTATTTGCACTGTGTACGGCAATGGGAGCCCAATAGTGAACACTCTTACCAGAAAGCAACTCTTGCTTGTAGGACCAGAAACTGCATGTGATTCAACTCCATTTAGGACTGGGAAACATATGCTAGTAAGCCTTACAAGAAACACACTCTGTTTTGAGAAAAGAGCACTCTTCTATTCTACTGTGTTTCCTATAGGGAAAGAACAGTGAGCTTGCTCAGAACAAAAGAACTGTGCTTCCTACAAACATGGGCCATATCTAGTTCAACTCTCCTTAGGAAACTGACAAGAACACTAGCTCCTCTTCAGTCCAATACACTGTACTTGCTGGGAACAGACGCGACTGCTACTTGCACTGTGTATGGCAATGGGAGCACAATAGTGACTCTTCTTAGCAGAAAACAACTCTTGCTCGTGGACCAGAAACTGCATGTGATTCAACTCCATTTAGGACTGGGAAACATATGATAGTAAGCCTTACAAGAAACACACTCTGTTTTGAGAAAAGAGCACTCTTCTATTCTACTGTGTTTCCTATAGGGAAAGAACAGTGAGCTTGCTCAGACAAAAGAACTGTGCTTCCTACACACACGGGCCATATCTAGTTCAACTCTCCTTAGGAAACTGACAAGAACACTAGCTCCTCTTCAGTCCAATACACTGTACTTGCTGGGAACAGACGCGACTGCTACTTGCACTGTGTATGGCAATGGAGCGCAATAGTGACTCTTCTTACCAGAAAACAACTCTTGCTCATAGGACAAAAAACTGCATGGGATTCAACTCCATTTAGGACTGGGAAACAAAGGCTAGCTCACCTTACAAGAAACACACTCTGCTTTTGAGAAAAGAGCACTCTTCTACTCTAATGTGTTTCCTATAGGGCCAGAACAGTGAGCTAGCTCAGAAAAAAAGAACTGTGCTTCCTACACACACGGGCCATATCTAGTTCAACTCTGCTTAGGAAGCTGACAAGAACAGTAGCTCCTCTTCAGTCCAATACACTGTACTTGCTAGGAACAGACGCCAGTGCAATTTGCAATGTGTATGGCAATGGGAGCGCAATAGTGACTCTTCTTACCAGAAAACAAATCTTGCTCCTAGGACCAGAAACTGCATGTGTTTCAACTCCTTTTAGGACTGGGAAACAACCGCTAGCTTGCCCTACCAGAAATACACTCTGCTTTTGAGAAAAGAGCACTCTTCTACTCTACTGTGTTTCATATAGGGCCAAAACAGTGAGCTTGCTCAGAACAAAAGAACTGTGCTTCCTACACACACGGGCCATATCTAGTTCAACTCTGCTTAGGAAACTGAATAGAACAGTAGCTCCTTTTCAGTCCAATACACTGTAATTGCTGGGAACAGACTAGAGCGCTATTTGCACTGTGTATGTCAATGGGAGCGCAATAGTGACTCTTCTTACCAGAAAACAACTCTTGCTCGTAGGACTAGAATCTGCATGTGATTCACTCCATTTAGGACTGAAAACAAATGCTAGCTCGCCTTACAGGAAACACACTCTGCTTTTGAGAAAAGTGCACTCTTCTACTCTACTGTGTGTCCTATAGAGCCAGAAGAGTGAGCTTGCTCAGAACAAAAGAACTGTGCTTCCTGCACACACGGGCCATATCTAGTTCAACTCTGTTTATGAAACTGACAAGAACAGTAGCTCCTCTTCAGTCCAATATCTGTACTTGCTAGGAACAGTCGCCAGTGCTATTTGCATTGTGTAGGGCAATGGAGTGCAATAGTGACTCTTCTTACCAGAAAACAAATATTGCTCCTAGGACCAGAAACTGCATGTGATTCAACTCCATTTACGACTGGGAAACAACCGCTAGCTTGCCTTACAAGAAACACACTCTGCTTTTAAGAAAAGAGCACTCTTCTACTCTAATGTGTTTCCTATAGGGCCAGAACAGTGAGCTTGCTCAGAACAAAAGAACTGTGCTTTCATACACACCGGCCATATCTAGTTCAACTCTGCTTAGGAAACTGACAAGAACAGTAGCTCTTCTTCAGTCCAATTCACTGTACTTGCTGGGAACAGACGCGAGTGCTATTGCACTGTGTACGAGAATGGGAGCCCAATAGTGACTCTTCTTACCACAAAACAACTCTTGCTCGTAGGACCAGTAACTGCATGTTATTCAACTCTATTTAGGACTGGGAAACAAACACAAGCTCGCCTTACAAGAAACACACTCTGCTTTTGAGAAAAGAGCACTCTTCTACTCTACTGTGTTTCCTACAGGGCCAGAACAGTGAGCTTTCTCAGAACAAAAGAACTGTGCTTCCTACACACACGGGCCATATCTTGTTCAACTCTGCTTAGGAAAATGACAAGAACAGTAGATACTCTACAGTCGAATACACTGTACTTGCTGGGAGCAGATGCGAGTGCTATTTGCAAAGTGTATGGCAATGGGAGCACAATAGTGACTCTTCTTACCAGAAAAAAACTCTTGCTCGTAGGACTAGAAATTGCATGAGATTCAACTCCATTTCTGACTGGGAAACAAACACTAGCTCGCCTTACAAGAAACACACTCTGCTTTTGAGAAAAGAACACTCTTCTACTCTACTGTGTTTCTTATGGGGATCAAACAATGAGCCTGCTCGGAACAAAAGAACTGTGCTTCCTACACACACGGCTATATGTAGTTCAGTTCTGCTTAGGAAACTGAAAAGAACAGTAGCTCCTCTTCAGTCAATACACTGTAATTGTTGGGAACAAACGCGAGTGCTATTTGCACTGTGTATGGCAATGGGAGCGCAATAGTGACTTTCCTTACCAGAAAACAACTCTTGCTGGTAGGACCAAAAACTGCATGTGATTCAACTCCATTTGTAACTGGGAAATAAACGCTAGCTTGCCTTACAAGAAACACACTCTGCTTTTGAGAAAAGAGCACTCTTCTACTCTACTGTGTTTCTTATAGGGCCAGAACAGTGAGCTTGCTTGAACAAAAGAACTGTGCTTCCTACACACACGGGCCATATCTCGTTCAATTTTTCTTAGGAAACTGACAAGAACAGTAGCTCCTCTTCGGTCCAATACAGTGTAGTTGCTGGGAACAGAGGATAGTGCTATTTGCACTGTGTATGGCAATGGGAGCACAATAGTGATTCTTCTTACCAGAAAACAACTCTTGCTTGTAGGAACAAAAACTGCATGGGATTCAACTCCATTTCTGAATGGGAAACAAACACTAGCTCGCCTTATAAGAAACACACTCTGCTTTTGAGAAAAGAGCACTCTTATACTCTACTGTGTTTCCTAGGCTTCCGAATAGTGAGCTTGCTCAGAACAAAAGAACTGTGCTTCCTACACACACGGGCCATATCTAGTTCAACTCTGCTTAGGATACTGAAAAGAACAGTAGCTCCTCTTCAGTCCAATACACTGTACTTGCTGGGAACAGATGAGAGTGCTATTTGTACTGTGTACAGCAATAGGAGCGCAATAGTGACTCTTCTTACCAGAAAACAACTCTTGCTCGTAGGACCAGAAACTGCATGTGATTCAACTCCATTTAGGACTGGGAAACAAACGGTAGCTCGCCTTACAAGAAACACTGTCTGCTTTTGAGAAAAGAGCCCTCTTCTACTCTACTGTGTGTCCTATAGGGCCAGAACAGTGAGCTTGCTCAGAACAAAGAACTGTGCTTCCTACACACTCGGGCCATATCAAGTTCAACTCTGCTTAGGAAACTGACAAGAACAGTAGCTCCTCTTGAGTCCAATACACTGTACTTGCTGGGAACAGACGCGAGTGCTATATGCACTGTGCATGGCAATGGGAGCCCAATAGTGACTCTTCTTACCAGAAAAACAACTCTTGCTGGTAGGACTAGAAACTGCATGGGATTCAACTCCATTTAGGACCTGGGATACAAACGCTTGCTCGCCTTACAAGAAACACTATCTGCTTTTGAAAAAGAGCCCTCTTCTACTCTACTGTGTGTCCTATAGGGCCAGAACAGTGAGCTTGCTCAGAACAAAAGAACTGTGCTTCCTGCACACACGGGCCATATCTATTTCAACTCTGCTTAGGAAACTGACAAGAACCGTAGCTCCTCTTCAGTCAAATACACTGTACTTGCTAGGAACAGACGCCAGTGCTATTTGCACTGTGTAGGGCAATGGGAGCGCAATAGTGACTCTTCTTACCAGAAAACATCTCTTGCTCCTAGGACCAGAAACTGCATGTGATTCAACTCCATTTAGGACTGGGAAACAACTGCTAGCTTGCCTTACAAGAAACACACTCTTTGCTGGGCGGTTTTGGCACACGACTTTAATCCCAGCACTTGGGAGGCAGAGCCAGGCGGATCTCAGTGAGGTCGAGGCCAGCCTGTTCTCCAAAGCGAGTTCCAGGAAAGGTGCAAAGATACACAGAGAAACCCTGTCTCGAAAAACCCAAAAAAAAAAAAAAAAGAAACTCTGCTTTTGAGAAAAGAGCACTATTCTACTCTACTGTGTTTCTTATAGGGCCAGAACAGTGAGCTTGCTCAGAACAAATGAACTGTGCTTCCTACGCACACGGGCCATATCTAGTTCAACTCTGCTTAGGAAAATGACAAGAACAGTAGCTCCTCTTCAGTCCAATACACTGTACTTGCTGGGAACAGACGCGAGTGCCATTTGCACTGTGTATGGCAATGGGAGCGCAATAGTGACTCTTCTTACCAGAAAACAACTCTTGCTCGTAGGACCAGAAACTGCATGGGATTCAACTCCATTTAGAACTGGGAAACAAACGCTAGCTCGCCTTACAAGAAACACACTCTGCTTTTGAGAAAAGAGCACTCTACTACTCTACTGTGTTTCCTATATGGCCAGAACAGTGAGCTTGCTCAAAACTAAGGAACTGTGTATCATACACACTTGGGCCATATCTAGTTCAACTCTGCTTAGGAAACTGACAAGAACAGTAGCTCCTCTTCAGTCCAATACACTGTACTTGCTGGGAACAGACGCGAGTGCTATATCTACTGTGTATGGCAATGGGAGCACAATAGTGACTCTTCTTACCAGAAAACAACTCTTGCTCATAGGACTAGAAACTGCATGTGATTCAACTCCATTTAGGACTGTGAAACAAACGCTTGCTCGCCTTACAAGAAACACACTCTGTTTTTGAGAAAAGAGCACTCTTCTACTCTACTGTGTGTCCTATAGGGCCAGAACAGTTAGCTTGCTCAGAACAAAGAAATGTGCTTCCTGCACACACGCGCCATATCTAATTCAACTCTGCTTAGGAAACTGACAAGAACAGTAGCTCCTCTTCAGTCCAATACACTGTACTTGCTAGGAACAGACACCAGTGCAATTTGCACTGTGTACGGCAATGGGAGGGCAATAGTGACTCTTCTTACCAGAAAACAAATCTTGCTCCTAGGACCAGAAACTGCATGTGATTCAACTCGATTTATAACTGGGAAATAAACGCTAGTTCGTCTTATAAGAAACACACTCTGCTTTTGAGAAAAGAGCACTCTACTACTCTACTGTGTTTCCTATAGGGCGAGAACAGTGAGCTTGCTCAGAACAAAAGAACTGTGATTCCTAGACACGGCCATATTTGGTTAAATTCTGCTTAGGAAACTGACAAGAACAGTAGCTCCTCTTCAGCCCAATACACTGTACTTGCTGGGAACAGACGCCAGTGCTATTTGCACTGTGTATGGCATTGGGAGCTCAATAGTGACTCTTCTTACAAGAAAACAATTCTTGCTCATAGGACCAGAAACTGCATGTGATTCGACTCCATTTAGGACTGGGAAACAAACGCTAGCTTGCCTTACAAGAAACACACTCAGCTTTTGAGAAAAGAGCACTCTTCTACTCTACTGTGTTTCCTATAGGGCCAGAACAGTGAGCTTGCACAGAACAAAAGAACTGTGCTTCCTACACACACGGGCCATATCTAGTTCAACTCTGCTTAGGAAACTGACAAGAACAGTAGCTCCTGTTCAGTCCAATACACTGTCATTGCTGGGAACAGACGCGAGTGCTCTTTGCACTGTGTACGGCAATGGGAGCCCAATAGTGAACACTCTTACCAGAAAGCAACTCTTGCTTGTAGGACCAGAAACTGCATGTGATTCAACTCCATTTAGGACTGGGAAACATATGCTAGTAAGCCTTACAAGAAACACACTCTGTTTTGAGAAAAGAGCACTCTTCTATTCTACTGTGTTTCCTATAGGGAAAGAACAGTGAGCTTGCTCAGAACAAAAGAACTGTGCTTCCTACAAACATGGGCCATATCTAGTTCAACTCTCCTTAGGAAACTGACAAGAACACTAGCTCCTCTTCAGTCCAATACACTGTACTTGCTGGGAACAGACGCGACTGCTACTTGCACTGTGTATGGCAATGGGAGCACAATAGTGACTCTTCTTAGCAGAAAACAACTCTTGCTCGTGGACCAGAAACTGCATGTGATTCAACTCCATTTAGGACTGGGAAACATATGATAGTAAGCCTTACAGAAACACACTCTGTTTTGAGAAAAGAGCACTCTTCTATTCTACTGTGTTTCCTATAGGGAAAGAACAGTGAGCTTGCTCAGAACAAAAGAACTGTGCTTCCTACACACACGGGCCATATCTAGTTCAACTCTCCTTAGGAAACTGACAAGAACACTAGCTCCTCTTCAGTCCAATACACTGTACTTGCTGGGAACAGACGCGACTGCTACTTGCACTGTGTATGGCAATGGGAGCGCAATAGTGACTCTTCTTACCAGAAAACAACTCTTGCTCATAGGACAAAAAACTGCATGGGATTCAACTCCATTTAGGACTGGGAAACAAAGGCTAGCTCACCTTACAAGAAACACACTCTGCTTTGAGAAAAGAGCACTCTTCTACTCTAATGTGTTTCCTATAGGGCCAGAACAGTGAGCTAGCTCAGAAAAAAAGAACTGTGCTTCCTACACACACGGGCCATATCTAGTTCAACTCTGCTTAGGAAGCTGACAAGAACAGTAGCTCCTCTTCAGTCCAATACACTGTACTTGCTAGGAACAGACGCCAGTGCAATTTGCAATGTGTATGGCAATGGGAGCGCAATAGTGACTCTTCTTACCAGAAAACAAATCTTGCTCCTAGGACCAGAAACTGCATGTGTTTCAACTCCTTTTAGGACTGGGAAACAACCGCTAGCTTGCCCTACCAGAAATACACTCTGCTTTTGAGAAAAGAGCACTCTTCTACTCTACTGTGTTTCATATAGGGCCAAAACAGTGAGCTTGCTCAGAACAAAAGAACTGTGCTTCCTACACACACGGGCCATATCTAGTTCAACTCTGCTTAGGAAACTGAATAGAACAGTAGCTCCTTTTCAGTCCAATACACTGTAATTGCTGGGAACAGACTAGAGCGCTATTTGCACTGTGTATGTCAATGGGAGCGCAATAGTGACTCTTCTTACCAGAAAACAACTCTTGCTCGTAGGACTAGAATCTGCATGTGATTCACTCCATTTAGGACTGAAAAACAAATGCTAGCTCGCCTTACAGGAAACACACTCTGCTTTTGAGAAAAGTGCACTCTTCTACTCTACTGTGTGTCCTATAGAGCCAGAAGAGTGAGCTTGCTCAGAACAAAAGAACTGTGCTTCCTGCACACACGGGCCATATCTAGTTCAACTCTGTTTATGAAACTGACAAGAACAGTAGCTCCTCTTCAGTCCAATATCTGTACTTGCTAGGAACAGTCGCCAGTGCTATTTGCATTGTGTAGGGCAATGGGAGTGCAATAGTGACTCTTCTTACCAGAAAACAAATATTGCTCCTAGGACCAGAAACTGCATGTGATTCAACTCCATTTACGACTGGGAAACAACCGCTAGCTTGCCTTACAAGAAACACACTCTGCTTTTAAGAAAAGAGCACTCTTCTACTCTAATGTGTTTCCTATAGGGCCAGAACAGTGAGCTTGCTCAGAACAAAAGAACTGTGCTTTCATACACACCGGCCATATCTAGTTCAACTCTGCTTAGGAAACTGACAAGAACAGTAGCTCTTCTTCAGTCCAATTCACTGTACTTGCTGGGAACAGACGCGAGTGCTATTTGCACTGTGTACGAGAATGGGAGCCCAATAGTGACTCTTCTTACCACAAAACAACTCTTGCTCGTAGGACCAGTAACTGCATGTTATTCAACTCTATTTAGGACTGGGAAACAAACACAAGCTCGCCTTACAAGAAACACACTCTGCTTTTGAGAAAAGAGCACTCTTCTACTCTACTGTGTTTCCTACAGGGCCAGAACAGTGAGCTTTCTCAGAACAAAAGAACTGTGCTTCCTACACACACGGGCCATATCTTGTTCAACTCTGCTTAGGAAAATGACAAGAACAGTAGATACTCTACAGTCGAATACACTGTACTTGCTGGGAGCAGATGCGAGTGCTATTTGCAAAGTGTATGGCAATGGGAGCACAATAGTGACTCTTCTTACCAGAAAAAAACTCTTGCTCGTAGGACTAGAAATTGCATGAGATTCAACTCCATTTCTGACTGGGAAACAAACACTAGCTCGCCTTACAAGAAACACACTCTGCTTTTGAGAAAAGAACACTCTTCTACTCTACTGTGTTTCTTATGGGGATCAAACAAT
>NW_026735827.1:0-99000 GCF_949786415.1 Peromyscus eremicus
CCCATAGGAAACACAGTAGAGTACAAGAGTGCTCTTTTCTCAAAAGGAGAGTATGTTTCTTGTAAGGTGAGCTAGTGTTTGTTTCCCAGTCCTAAATGGAGTTGAATCACATGCAGTTTCTGGTCCTACGAGCAAGAGTTGTTTTCTGGTAAGAAGAGTCACTATTGTGCTCGCGTTGTCATACACATGGCAAATAGCACTGGCGTCTGTTCCAAGAATGTACAGTGTATTGGACTGAAGAGGATCTACTATTCTTGTCAGTTTCCTAAGCAGAATTGAACTAGACATGGCCGTGTGTGTAGGAAGCACATTTCTTTTGTTCTGAGCAAGCTCACTGTTCTGGCCCTATAGGAAACACAGTAGAGTAGAAGAGTGCTCTTTTCTCAAGAGCAGAGTGTGTTTCTTGTAAGGCGAGCTAGCGTTTGTTTCCCAGTAAGAAATGGAGTTGAATCACATGCAGTTTCTGGTCCTACAAGCAAGAGTAGTTTTCTGGTAAGAAGAGTCACTATTGTGCTCCCATTGTCATACACAGGGCAAATAGCACTGGCGTCTGTTCCCAGCAAGTACAGTGTATGGGTCGGAACAGGATCTACTGTTCTTGTCAGTTTCCTAAGCAGAATTGACCTAGATATGGCACGTGTGTGTAGGAAGCACAGTTCTTTTGTTCTGAGCAAGCTCACTCTTTTGGCCCTATAGGAAACACAGTAGAGTAGAAGAGTGCTCTTTTCTCAAAAGCAGAGTGTGTTTCTTGTAAGGCGAGCTAGCGTTTGTTTCCCAGTCCTAAATTGAGTTGAATCACATGCAGTTTTTGGTCCTACGAGCTAGAGTTGTTTTCTGGTAAGGAAAGTCAATATTGCGCTCCCATTGACACACACAGTGCAAAGAGGACTTGCGTCTGTTCCCATCAAGTACAGTGTATTGGACTGAAGAGGAGCTACTGTTCTTGTCAGTTTCCTAAGCAGAGTTGAACTAGATATGGCCCGTGTGTGTAGGAAGCCCAGTTCTTTTGTACTGTAAGCTCACTGATCGAACCCATAGGAAACAGAGTAGAGTAGAACAGTGCTCTTTTCTCAAAAGCAGAGTGTGTTTCTTGTAAGGCGAGCTAGCATTTGTTTCCCAGTCCTAAATGGAGTTGAATCACATGCAGTTTCTAATCCTAAGAGCAAGAGTTGTTTTCTGGTAAGAAGAGTCACTATTGCGCTCCCATTGTCATACACAGTGCAAATAGCACTGGCGTCTGTTCCCAGCATGTACAGTGTATTGGACTGAAGAGGATCTACTGTTCTTGTCAGTTTCCTAAGCAGAATTGAACTAGATATAGCCCCTGTATGTAGGAAGCACAGTTCTTTTGTTCTGAGCAAGCTCACTGTTTTGGCCCTATAGGAAACACAGTAGAGTAGAAGAGTGCTCTTTTCTCAAAAGCAGAGTGTGTTTCTTGTAAGGCGAACTAGTGCTTGTTTCCCAGTCTGAAATGGAGTTGAATCACATGCAGTTTCTGGTCCTATGAGGAAGAGATGTTAACTGGTAAGAAGAGTCACTATTGCGCTCCCATTGCCATATACAGTGAAAATAGCTATCGTGTCTGTTCCCAGCAAGTACAGTGTATTGGACTGAAGAGGAGCTACTGTTTTTGTCAGTTTCCTTAGCGGAGTTAAACTAGATATGGCCCGTGTGTGTAGGAAGCACAGTTCTTTTGTTCTGAGCAAGCTCACTGTTCGAACCCATAGTAAACACAGTAGATTAGAAGAGTGCTCTTTTCTCAAAAGCAGAGTGTGTTTCTTATAAGGCGAGCTAGCATTTGTTTCCCAGTCCTAAATGGAGTTGAATCACATGCAGTTTCTGGTCCTACGAGCAAGAGTTGTTTTCTGGTAAGAAGAGTGACTGTTGCGCTCCCTTTGTCATACACAGGGCAAATAGCACTGGCATCTGTTCCCAGCATGTACAGTGTATTGGACTGAAGAGGATCTACTGTTCTTGTCAGTTTCCTAAGCAGAGTTGAACTAGATATGGCCCCTGTGTGTAGGAAGCACAGTTCTTTTGTTATGAGCAAGCTCACTGTTCGGACCCCATAGGAAACACAGTAGAGTAGAAGAGTGCTCTTTTCTCAAAAGCAGAGTGTGTTTTTTGTAATCGAGCTAGTGTTTGTTTCCCAGTCCTAAATGGAGTTGTGTCACATGCAGTATCTGGTCCTATGAGCAAGAGTTGTTTTCTGGTAAGAAGAGTCACTATTGCGCTCCCATTGTCATACACAGGGTAAATAGCACTAGCGTCTGTTCCCAGCATGTACAGTGTATTGGACTGAAGAGGATCTACTGTTCTTGTCAGTTTCCTAAGCAGAGTTGAACTAGATTTAGTCGGTGTGTGTAGGAAGCACAGTTCTTTTGTTCTGAGCAAGCTCACTATTCTGGCCCTACAAAAAAACACATTAGACTAGAAGAGTGCTCTTTTCTCAAAAGCAGAGTTTGTTTATTGTAAGGCGAGCTAGCGTTTGTTTCCCAGTTATAAATGGAGTTGAATCACGTGCAGTTTCTGGTCCTATGAGCAAGAGTTGTTTTCTGGTAAGAAGAGTCACTATTGCGCTCCCTTTATCATACACAGGGCAAATAGCACTGGCGTCTGTTCCCAGCATATACAGTGTATTGGACTGAAGAGGAGCTACTGTTCTTGTCAGTTTCCTAAGCAGAGTTGAACTAGATATAGCCCGTGTGTGTAGGAAGCACAGTTCTTTTGTTCTGAGCAAGCTCACTATTCTGGCCATATAGGAAACACAGTAGAGTAGAAGAGTGCTCTTTTATCAAAAGCAGAGTGTTTTTATTGTAAAGCGAGCTAGCGTTTGTTTCCCAGTCCTAAATGGAGTTGAATCACATGCAGTTTCTGGTCCTACGAGCAAGAGTTGTTTTCTGGTAAGAAGAGTCACTATTGTGCTCCCATTGTCATACACAGGGCAAATAGCACTGGCGTCTGTTCCCAGCAAGTACAGTGTATGGGACGGAAGAGTATCTACTGTTCTTGTCAGTTTCTTAAGCAGAATTGAACTAGATATGGCCGTGTGTGTAGGAAGCACAGTTCTTTTGTTATGAGCAAGCTCACTGTTTTGGCCCTTTAGGAAACACAGTAGAGTAGAAGAGTGCTCTTTTCTCAAAAGCAGAGTGTGTTTCTTGTAAGGTAAGCTAGCGTTTGGTTCCCAGTCCTAAATGGAGTTGAATCACATGCAGTTTCTGGTCCTACGAGCTAGAGTGTTTTTCTGGTAAGGAAAGACACTACTGTGCTCCCATTGATATACACAGTGCAAATAGCACTCGCGTCTGTTCCCAGCAAGTACAGTGTATGGGACTGAAGAGGATCTACTGTTCTTGTTAGTTTCCTAAGCAAAATTGAACTAGATATGGCCGTGTGTGTAGGAAGCACAGTTCTTTTGTTCTGAGTAAGCTCACTGTTCTGGCCCTATAGGAAACACAGTAGACTAGAAGAGTGGTCTTTTCTCAAAAGCAGAGTGTCTTTCTTGTAAGGCGAGCTAGCGTTTGTTTCCCAGTCCTAAATGGAGTTGAATCACATGTAGTTTTTGATTCTACGAGCAAGAGTTGTTTTCTGGTAAGGAAAGTCACTATTGCGCTCCCATTGCCACACACAGTGCAAAGAGGTCTCACGTCTGTTCCCATCAAGTACAATGTATTGGACTGAAGAGGAGCTACTGTTCTTGTCAGTTTCCTAAGTGGAGTTAAACTAGATATGGCCCGTGTGTGTAGGAAGCACAGTTCTTTTGTTCTGAGCAAGCTCACTGTTCTGGCCCTATAGGAAAAACAGTAGATTAGAAGAGTGATCTTTTCTCAAAAGCAAAGTGTGTTTCTTGTAAGGCGAGCTAGTGTTTGTTTCCCAGTCCTAAATGGAGTTGAATCACATGCAGTGTCTGGTCCTACGAGCAAGAGTTGTTTTCTGGTAAGAAGAGTCACTATTCAGCTCCCATTGTCATACACAGGGCAAATAGCACTGGCGTCTGTTCCCACCAAGTACAGTGTATTGGACTGAAGAGGAGCTACTGTTCTTCTCAGTTTCCTAAGCAGAGTTGAACTAGATATAGCCCGTGTGTGTAGGAAGCACAGTTCTTTTGTTCTGAGCAAGCTCACTATTCTGGTCCTATAGGAAATACAGTAGAGTAGAAGAGTGCTCTTTTCTCAAAAGCAGAGAGTGTTTCTTGTAAGGCGAGCTAGCGTTTGTTTCCCAGTTATAAATGGAGTTGAATCACAAGCAGTTTCTGGTCCTACGAGCAAGAGTTTTTTCTGGTAAGAAGAGTCACTATTGAGCTCCCATTGTCATACACAGGGCAAATAGCACTCGCGTCTGTTCCCAGCATGTACAGTGTATTGGACTGAAGAGGATCTACTGTTCTTGTCAGTTTCCTAAGAAGAATTGAACTAGATATAACCCGTGTGTGTAGGAAGCACAGTTCTTTTGTTCTGAGAAAGCTAACTATTCTGGCCCTATAGGAAACACAGTAGAGTAGAAGACTGCTCTTTTCTCAAAAGCAGAGTGTTTTTCTTGAAAAGCGAGCTAGCGTTTGTTTCCCAGTCCTAAATGGAGTTGAATCACATGCAGTTTCTGGTCCTATGAGCAAGAGTTGTTTTCTGGTAAGAAGAGTCACTATTGTGCTCCCATTGTCATACACAGGGCAAATAGCACTGGCGTCTGTTCCCAGCAAGTACAGTGTATGGGACGGAAGAGGATCTACTGTTCTTGTCAGTTTCCTAAGCAGAATTGAACTAGATATGACCGTGTGTGTAGGAAGCACAATTCTTTTGTTCTGAGCAAGCTCACTGTTTTGGCCCTGTAGGAAACACAGTAGAGTAGAAGAGTGCTCTTTTCTGAAAAGCAGAGTGTGTTTCTTGTAAGGCTAGCTAGCGTTTGTTTCCCAGTCCTAAATGGAGTTGAATCACATGCAGTTTTTGGTCCTAAGAGCTAGAGTTGTTTTCTGGTAAGGAAAGTCACTATTGAGCTCCCATTGCCATACATAGTTCAAATAGCACTCGCGTCTGTTCCCAGCAAGTACACTGTATTGGACTGAAGATGAGCTACTGTTCTTCTCAGTTTCCTAAGCAGAGTTGAACTAGATATGGCCCCTGTGTGTAGGAAGCACAGTTCTTTTTTTCTGAGCAAGCTCACTCTTCTGGCCCTATAGGAAACACAGTAGAGTAGAAGAGTGCTCTTTTCTCAAAAGCAGAGTGTGTTTCTTGTAAGTCGAGCTAGCGTTTGGTTCCCAGTCCTAAATAGAGTTGAATCACATGCAGTTTCTGGTCCTACGAGCTAGAGTTGTTTTCTGGTAAGGAAAGTCACTATTGCGCTCCCATTGACATACACAGTGCAAATAGCACTCGCGTAAGTTCCCAGCAAGTACAGTGTATTGGACTGAAGAGGAGCTACTGTTCTTGTCAGTTTCCTAAGTAGAGTTGAACTAGATATGGCCCGTGTGTGTTGGAAGCACAGTTCTTTTGTTCTGAGCAAGCTCACTGTTCGGACCCCATAGGAAACACTGTAGAGTAGAAGAGTGCTCTTTTCTCAAAAGAAGAGAGTGTTTCTTGTAAGGCGAGCTAGCGTTTGTTTCCCGTCCTAAAAGGAGTTGAATCACATGCAGTTTCTGGTCCTACGAGCAAGAGTTGTTTTCTGGTAGGAAGAGTCACTATTTCGCTCCCATTGCCATATACAGTGCAAATAGCACTCGCGTCTGTTCCCAGCAAGTACAGTGTATGGGACTGAAGAGGATCTACTGTTCTTGTTAGTTTCCTAAGCAAAATTGAACTGGATATGGCCGTGTGTGTAGGAAGCACAGTTCTTTTGTTCTGGGTAAGCTCACTGTTCCGGCACCATAGGAAACACAGTAGAGAAGAAGAGTGATCTTTTCTCAAAAGCAGAGTGTGTTTCTTGTAAGGGGAGCTAGCGTTTGTTTCCCAGTCCTAAATGGAGTTGGATCACATGCAGTTTTTGATCCTATGAGCAAGAGTTGTTTTCTGTTAAGGAAAATCACTATTGCGCTCCCATTGCCACACACAGTGCAAAGAGGACTCGCGTCTGTTCCCATCAAGTACAGTGTATTGGACTGAAGAGGAGCTACTGTTCTTGTCAGTTTCCTAAGCAGAGTTGAACTAGATATGGCCCGTGTGTGTAGGAAGCACAGTTCTTTTTTACTGTAAGCTCACTGATCGAACCCATAGGAAACACATTAGAGTAGAAGAGTGCCCTTTTCTCAAAAGGAGAGTGTTTTTCTTGTAAGGCAAGCTAGCGTTTGTTGTGCAGTCCTAAATGGAGTTGAATCACATGCAGTTTCTGGTCCTACGAGCAAGAGTTTTTTTTCTGGTAAGAAGAGTCACTACTGAACTCTCATTGTCATACACAAGGCAAATAGCACTGGCGTCTGTTCCCAGCAAGTACAGTGTATTGGACTGAAGAGGAGCTACTGTTCTTGTCAGTTTCCTAAGCAGAGTTGAACTAGATATAGCCCATGTGTGTAGATAGCACAGTTCTTTTGTTCTGACAAGCTCACTATTCTGGTCCTATAGGAAACACAGTAGAGTAGAAGAGTGCTCTTTTCTCAAAAGCAGAGTGTTTTTCTTGTAAGGCGAGCTAGCGTTTGTTTCGCAGTCCTAAATGGAGTTGAATCACATTCAGTTTGTGGTCCTATGAGCAAGAGATATTTTCTGGTAAGAAGAATCACTATTGCGGTCCCATTGTCATACACATTGCAAATAGCACTAGCATCTTTCCCCTGCATGTACAGTGTATTGGACTGAAGAGGATCTACTGTTCCTGTCAGTTTCCTATGCAGAATTGAACTGGATATGGCCCGTGTGTGTAGGAAGCACAGTTCTTTTGTTCTGAGCAAGCTCACTGTTCAGACCCCATAGGAATCACTGTAGAGTAGAAGAGTGCTCTTTTCTCAAAAGCAGAGTGTGTTTCTTGTAAGGCGAGCTAGCGTTTCTTTCGCAGTCCTAAATGGAGTTGAATCCCATGAAGTTTCTGGTCCTACGAGCAAGAGTTGTTTTCTTGTAAGAAGAGTCACTATTGCGCTCCCATTATCATACACAGGGCAAATAGCACTGGCGTCTGTTCCCAGCATGTACAGTGTATTGGACTGAAGAGGAGCTACTGTTCTTGTCAGTTTCCTAAGCAGAGTTGAACTAGATATAGCCCGTGTGTGTACGAAGCACAGTTCTTTTGTTCTGAGCAAGCTCACTATTCTGGCCCTATAGGAAACACAGTAGAGTAGAAGAGTGCTCTTTTCTCAAAAGCAGAGTGTTTTTCTTGTAAAGCGAGCTAGCGTTTGTTTCCCAGTCCTAAAGGGAGTTGAATCACATGCAGTTTCTGGTCCTACAAGCAAGAGTAGTTTTCTGGTAAGAAGAGTCACTATTGTGCTCCCATTGTCATACACAGGGCAAATAGCACTGGCGTCTGTTCCCAGCAAGTACAGTGTATGGGTCGGAACAGGATCTACTGTTCTTGTCAGTTTCCTAAGCAGAATTGACCTAGATATGGCACGTGTGTGTAGGAAGCACAGTTCTTTTGTTCTGAGCAAGCTCACTCTTTTGGCCCTATAGGAAACACAGTAGAGTAGAAGAGTGCTCTTTTCTCAAAAGCAGAGTGTGTTTCTTGTAAGGCGAGCTAGCGTTTGTTTCCCAGTCCTAAATTGAGTTGAATCACATGCAGTTTTTGGTCCTACGAGCTAGAGTTGTTTTCTGGTAAGGAAAGTCACTATTGCGCTCCCATTGACACACACAGTGCAAAGAGGTCTCGCGTCTGTTCCCATCAAGTACAGTGTATTGGACTGAATAGGAGCTACTGTTCTTGTCAGTTTCCTAAGCAGAGTTGAACTAGATATGGCCCGTGTGTGTAGGAAGCCCAGTTCTTTTGTACTGTAAGCTCACTGATCGAACCCATAGGAAACAGAGTAGAGTAGAAGAGTGCTCTTTTCTCAAAAGCAGAGTGTGTTTCTTGTAAGGCGAGCTAGCATTTGTTTCCCAGTCCTAAATGGAGTTGAATCACATGCAGTTTCTAATCCTAAGAGCAAGAGTTGTTTTCTGGTAAGAAGAGACACTATTGCGCTCCCATTGTCATACACAGTGCAAATAGCACTGGCGTCTGTTCCCAGCATGTACAGTGTATTGGTCTGAAATGGATCTACTGTTCTTTTCAGTTTCCTAAGCAGAATTGAACTACATATAGCCCCTGTATGTAGGAAGCACAGTTCTTTTGTTCTGAGCAAGCTCACTGTTTTGGCCCTATAGGAAACACAGTAGAGTAGAAGAGTGCTCTTTTCTCAAAAGCAGAGTGTGTTTCTTGTAAGGCGAACTAGTGCTTGTTTCCCAGTCTGAAATGGAGTTGAATCCCATGCAGTTTCTGGTCCTACGAGCAAGAGATGTTAACTGGTAAGAAGAGTCACTATTGCGCTCCCATTGCCATATACAGTGAAAATAGCTATCGTGTCTGTTCCCAGCAAGTACAGTGTATTGGACTGAAGAGGAGCTACTGTTCTTGTCAGTTTCCTTAGCGGAGTTAAACTAGATATGGCCCGTGTGTGTAGGAAGCACAGTTCTTTTGTTCTGAGCAAGCTCACTGTTCGAACCCATAGTAAACACAGTAGATTAGAAGAGTGCTCTTTTCTCAAAAGCAGAGTGTGTTTCTTATAAGGCGAGCTAGCATTTGTTTCCCAGTCCTAAATGGAGTTGAATCACATGCAGTTTCTGGTCTTTCGAGCAAGAGTTGTTTTCTGGTAAGAAGAGTGACTGTTGCGCTCCCTTTGTCATCCTCAGCAGAATTGAAGTAGATATGGCCTTGTGTGTAGGAAGCACAGTTCTTTTGTTCTAAGTAAGCTCACTGTTCTGACCCTATAGGAAATACCGTAGAGTAGAAGAGTCTGTTCCCAGCAAGTACAGTGTATTGGACTGAAGAGGAGCTACTGTTCTTGTCAGTTTCCTTAGCGGAGTTAAACTAGATATGGCCCGTGTGTGTAGGAAGCACAGTTCTTTTGTTCTGAGCAAGCTCACTGTTCGAACCCATAGTAAACACAGTAGATTAGAAGAGTGCTCTTTTCTCAAAAGCAGAGTGTGTTTCTTATAAGGCGAGCTAGCATTTGTTTCCCAGTCCTAAATGGAGTTGAATCACATGCAGTTTCTGGTCTTTCGAGCAAGAGTTGTTTTCTGGTAAGAAGAGTGACTGTTGCGCTCCCTTTGTCATACACAGGGCAAATAGCACTGGCATCTGTTCCCAGCATGTACAGTGTATTGGACTGAAGAGGATCTACTGTTCTTGTCAGTTTCCTCAGCAGAATTGAAGTAGATATGGCCTTGTGTGTAGGAAGCACAGTTCTTTTGTTCTAAGTAAGCTCACTGTTCTGACCCTATAGGAAATACCGTAGAGTAGAAGAGTGATCTTTTCTCAAAAGCAGAGTGTGTTTCTTGTAAGGGGAGCTAGCATTTGTTTCCCAGTCCTAAATGGAGTTGAATCACATGCAGTTTTTGATCCTACGAGCAAGAGTTGTTTTCTGGTAAGGAAAGTCACTATTGCGCTCCCATTGACACACACAGTGCAAAGAGGACTCGCGTCTGTTCCCATCAAGTACACTGTATTGGACTGAAGAGGAGCTCCTGTTCTTGTCAGTTTCCTAAGCAGAGTTGAACTAGATATGGCCCGTGTGTGTAGGAAGCACAGTTCTTTTCTACTGTAAGCTCACTGATCGAACCCATAGGAAACACAGTAGAGTAGAAGAGTGCCATTTTCTCAAAAACAGAGTGTGTTTCTTGTAAGGCGAGCTAGCATTTGTTTCCCAGTCCTAAATGGAGTTGAATCACATGCAGTTTCTGGTCCTACGAGCAAGAGTTGTTTTCTATTAAGAAGAGTCACTATTGTGCTCCCATTGACATACACAGTGCAAATAGCACTCGCGTCTGTTCCCATCAAGTACAGTGTATTGGACTGAAGAGGATCTACTGTTCTTGTTAGTTTCCTAAGCAAAATTGAACTAGATATAGCGGTGTGTGTAGGAAGCACAGTTCTTTTGTTCTGAGTAAGGTCACTGTTCTGGCCCTATAGGAAACACAGTAGAGTAGAAGAGTGCTCTTTTCTAAAAAGCAGAGTGTGTTTCTTGTAAGGTGAGCTAGCATTTGTTTCCCAGTCCTAAATGGAGTTGAATCACATGCAGTTTGCGGTCCTATGAGCAAGAGTTCTTTTCTGGTAAGAAGAGTCACTATTGTGCTCCCATTGCCATACACAGTGCAAATAGCACTCGCGTCTGTTCTCAGCAAGTACAGTGTATTGGACTGAAGAGGAGCTACTGTTCTTGTCAGTTTCCTAAGCAGAGTTGAACTGGGTATGGCCCGTTTGTGTAGGAAGCAAAGTTTTTTTGTTCTGAGCAAGCTCACTGTTCGGACCCCATAGGAAACACAGTAGAGTACAAGAGTGCTCTTTTCTCAAAAGGAGAGTATGTTTCTTGTAAGGTGAGCTAGTGTTTGTTTCCCAGTCCTAAATGGAGTTGAATCACATGCAGTTTCTGGTCCTACGAGCAAGAGTTGTTTTCTGGTAAGAAGAGTCACTATTGCGCTCGCGTTGTCATACACATGGCAAATAGCACTGGCGTCTGTTCCAAGAATGTACAGTGTATTGGACTGAAGAGGATCTACTATTCTTGTCAGTTTCCTAAGCAGAATTGAACTAGATATGGCCGTGTGTGTAGGAAGCACATTTCTTTTGTTCTGAGCAAGCTCACTGTTCTGGCCCTATAGGAAACACAGTAGAGTAGAAGAGTGCTCTTTTCTCAAAAGCAGAGTGTGTTTCTTGTAAGGCGAGCTAGCGTTTGTTTCCCAGTAAGAAATGGAGTTGAATCACATGCAGTTTCTGGTCCTACAAGCAAGAGTAGTTTTCTGGTAAGAAGAGTCACTATTGTGCTCCCATTGTCATACACAGGGCAAATAGCACTGGCGTCTGTTCCCAGCAAGTACAGTGTATGGGTCGGAACAGGATCTACTGTTCTTGTCAGTTTCCTAAGCAGAATTGACCTAGATATGGCACGTGTGTGTAGGAAGCACAGTTCTTTTGTTCTGAGCAAGCTCACTCTTTTGGCCCTATAGGAAACACAGTAGAGTAGAAGAGTGCTCTTTTCTCAAAAGCAGAGTGTGTTTCTTGTAAGGCGAGCTAGCGTTTGTTTCCCAGTCCTAAATTGAGTTGAATCACATGCAGTTTTTGGTCCTACGAGCTAGAGTTGTTTTCTGGTAAGGAAAGTCAATATTGTGCTCCCTTTGACACACACAGTGCAAAGAGGACTTGCGTCTGTTCCCATCAAGTACAGTGTATTGGACTGAAGAGGAGCTACTGTTCTTGTCAGTTTCCTAAGCAGAGTTGAACTAGATATGGCCCGTGTGTGTAGGAAGCCCAGTTGTTTTGTACTGTAAGCTCACTGATCGAACCCATAGGAAACAGAGTAGAGTAGAAGAGTGCTCTTTTCTCAAAAGCAGAGTGTGTTTCTTGTAAGGCGAGCTAGCATTTGTTTCCCAGTCCTAAATGGAGTTGAATCACATGCAGTTTCTAATCCTAAGAGCAAGAGTTGTTTTCTGGTAAGAAGAGTCACTATTGCGCTCCCATTGTCATACACAGTGCAAATAGCACTGGCGTCTGTTCCCAGCATGTACAGTGTATTGGACTGAAGAGGATCTACTGTTCTTGTCAGTTTCCTAAGCAGAATTGAACTAGATATAGCCCCTGTATGTAGGAAGCACAGTTCTTTTGTTCTGAGCAAGCTCACTGTTTTGGCCCTATAGGAAACACAGTAGAGTAGAAGAGTGCTCTTTTCTCAAAAGCAGAGTGTGTTTCTTGTAAGGCGAACTAGTGCTTGTTTCCCAGTCTGAAATGGAGTTGAATCACATGCAGTTTCTGGTCCTATGAGCAAGAGATGTTAACTGGTAAGAAGAGTCACTATTGCGCTCCCATTGCCATATACAGTGAAAATAGCTATCGTGTCTGTTCCCAGCAAGTACAGTGTATTGGACTGAAGAGGAGCTACTGTTCTTGTCAGTTTCCTTAGCGGAGTTAAACTAGATATGGCCCGTGTGGGTAGGAAGCACAGTTCTTTTGTTCTGAGCAAGCTCACTGTTCGAACCCATAGTAAACACAGTAGATTAGAAGAGTGCTCTTTTCTCAAAAGCAGAGTGTGTTTCTTATAAGGCAAGCTAGCATTTGTTTCCCAGTCCTAAATGGAGTTGAATCACATGCAGTTTCTGGTCCTACGAGCAAGAGTTGTTTTCTGGTAAGAAGAGTGACTGTTGCGCTCCCTTTGTCATACACAGGGCAAATAGCACTGGCATCTGTTCCCAGCATGTACAGTGTATTGGACTGAAGAGGATCTACTGTTCTTGTCAGTTTCCTAAGCAGAGTTGAAGTAGATATGTCCCGTGTGTGTAGGAAGCACAGTTCTTTTGTTATGAGCAAGCTCACTGTTCGGACCCCATAGGAAACACAGTAGAGTAGAAGAGTGCTCTTTTCTCAAAAGCAGAGTGTGTTTTTTGTAATCGAGCTAGTGTTTGTTTCCCAGTCCTAAATGGAGTTGTGTCACATGCAGTATCTGGTCCTATGAGCAAGAGTTGTTTTCTGGTAAGAAGAGTCACTATTGCGCTCCCATTGTCATACACAGGGTAAATAGCACTAGCGTCTGTTCCCAGCATGTACAGTGTATTGGACTGAAGAGGATCTACTGTTCTTGTCAGTTTCCTAAGCAGAGTTGAACTAGATTTAGTCGGTGTGTGTAGGAAGCACAGTTCTTTTGTTCTGAGCAAGCTCACTATTCTGGCCCTACAAAAAAACACATTAGACTAGAAGAGTGCTCTTTTCTCAAAAGCAGAGTTTGTTTATTGTAAGGCGAGCTAGCATTTGTTTCCCAGTTATAAATGGAGTTGAATCACGTGCAGTTTCTGGTCCTATGAGCAAGAGTTGTTTTCTGGTAAGAAGAGTCACTATTGCGCTCCCTTTATCATACACAGGGCAAATAGCACTGGCGTCTGTTCCCAGCATATACAGTGTATTGGACTGAAGAGGAGCTACTGTTCTTGTCAGTTTCCTAAGCAGAGTTGAACTAGATATAGCCCGTGTGTGTAGGAAGCACAGTTCTTTTGTTCTGAGCAAGCTCACTATTCTGGCCATATAGGAAACACAGTAGAGTAGAAGAGTACTCTTTTATCAAAAGCAGAGTGTTTTTATTGTAAAGCGAGCTAGCGTTTGTTTCCCAGTCCTAAATGGAGTTGAATCACATGCAGTTTCTGGTCCTACGAGCAAGAGTTGTTTTCTGGTAAGAAGAGTCACTATTGTGCTCCCATTGTCATACACAGGGCAAATAGCACTGGCGTCTGTTCCCAGCAAGTACAGTGTATGGGACGGAAGAGTATCTACTGTTCTTGTCAGTTTCTTAAGCAGAATTGAACTAGATATGGCCGTGTGTGTAGGAAGCACAGTTCTTTTGTTATGAGCAAGCTCACTGTTTTGGCCCTTTAGGAAACACAGTAGAGTAGAAGAGTGCTCTTTTCTCAAAAGCAGAGTGTGTTTCTTGTAAGGCAAGCTAGCGTTTGGTTCCCAGTCCTAAATGGAGTTGAATCACATGCAGTTTCTGGTCCTACGAGCAAGAGTTGTTTTCTGGTAAGAAGAGTGACTGTTGCGCTCCCTTTGTCATACACAGGGCAAATAGCACTGGCATCTGTTCCCAGCATGTACAGTGTATTGGACTGAAGAGGATCTACTGTTCTTGTCAGTTTCCTAAGCAGAGTTGAAGTAGATATGTCCCGTGTGTGTAGGAAAGCACAGTTCTTTTGTTATGAGCAAGCTCACTGTTCGGACCCCATAGGAAACACAGTAGAGTAGAAGAGTGCTCTTTTCTCAAAAGCAGAGTGTGTTTTTTGTAATCGAGCTAGTGTTTGTTTCCCAGTCCTAAATGGAGTTGTGTCACATGCAGTATCTGGTCCTATGAGCAAGAGTTGTTTTCTGGTAAGAAGAGTCACTATTGCGCTCCCATTGTCATACACAGGGTAAATAGCACTAGCGTCTGTTCCCAGCATGTACAGTGTATTGGACTGAAGAGGATCTACTGTTCTTGTCAGTTTCCTAAGCAGAGTTGAACTAGATTTAGTCGGTGTGTGCAGGAAGCACAGTTCTTTTGTTCTGAGCAAGCTCACTATTCTGGCCCTACAAAAAAACACATTAGACTAGAAGAGTGCTCTTTTCTCAAAAGCAGAGTTTGTTTATTGTAAGGCGAGCTAGCATTTGTTTCCCAGTTATAAATGGAGTTGAATCACGTGCAGTTTCTGGTCCTATGAGCAAGAGTTGTTTTCTGGTAAGAAGAGTCACTATTGTGCTCCCTTTATCATACACAGGGCAAATAGCACTGGCGTCTGTTCCCAGCATATACAGTGTATTGGACTGAAGAGGAGCTACTGTTCTTGTCAGTTTCCTAAGCAGAGTTGAACTAGATATAGCCCGTGTGTGTAGGAAGCACAGTTCTTTTGTTCTGAGCAAGCTCACTATTCTGGCCATATAGGAAACACAGTAGAGTAGAAGAGTGCTCTTTTATCAAAAGCAGAGTGTTTTTATTGTAAAGCGAGCTAGCGTTTGTTTCCCAGTCCTAAATGGAGTTGAATCACATGCAGTTTCTGGTCCTACGAGCAAGAGTTGTTTTCTGGTAAGAAGAGTCACTATTGTGCTCCCATTGTCATACACAGGGCAAATAGCACTGGCGTCTGTTCCCAGCAAGTACAGTGTATGGGACGGAAGAGTATCTACTGTTCTTGTCAGTTTCTTAAGCAGAATTGAACTAGATATGGCCGTGTGTGTAGGAAGCACAGTTCTTTTGTTATGAGCAAGCTCACTGTTTTGGCCCTTTAGGAAACACAGTAGAGTAGAAGAGTGCTCTTTTCTCAAAAGCAGAGTGTGTTTCTTGTAAGGCAAGCTAGCGTTTGGTTCCCAGTCCTAAATGGAGTTGAATCACATGCAGTTTCTGGTCCTACGAGCTAGAGTGTTTTTCTGGTAAGGAAAGACACTATTGTGCTCCCATTGACATACACAGTGCAAATAGCACTCGCGTCTGTTCCCAGCAAGTACAGTGTATGGGACTGAAGAGGATCTACTGTTCTTGTTAGTTTCCTAAGCAAAATTGAACTAGATATGGCCGTGTGTGTAGGAAGCACAGTTCTTTTGTTCTGAGTAAGCTCACTGTTCTGGCCCTATAGGAAACACAGTAGACTAGAAGAGTGGTCTTTTCTCAAAAGCAGAGTGTCTTTCTTGTAAGGCGAGCTAGCGTTTGTTTCCCAGTCCTAAATGGAGTTGAATCACATGTAGTTTTTGATTCTACGAGCAAGAGTTGTTTTCTGGTAAGGAAAGTCACTATTGCGCTCCCATTGCCACACACAGTGCAAAGAGGACTCACGTCTGTTCCCATCAAGTACAATGTATTGGACTGAAGAGGAGCTACTGTTCTTGTCAGTTTCCTAAGTGGAGTTAAACTAGATATGGCCCGTGTGTGTAGGAAGCACAGTTCTTTTGTTCTGAGCAAGCTCACTGTTCTGGCCCTATAGGAAAAACAGTAGATTAGAAGAGTGATCTTTTCTCAAAAGCAAAGTGTGTTTCTTGTAAGGCGAGCTAGTGTTTGTTTCCCAGTCCTAAATGGAGTTGAATCACATGCAGTGTCTGGTCCTACGAGCAAGAGTTGTTTTCTGGTAAGAAGAGTCACTATTGAGCTCCCATTGTCATACACAGGGCAAATAGCACTGGCGTCTGTTCCCACCAAGTACAGTGTATTGGACTGAAGAGGAGCTACTGTTCTTCTCAGTTTCCTAAGCAGAGTTGAACTAGATATAGCCCGTGTGTGTAGGAAGCACAGTTCTTTTGTTCTGAGCAAGCTCACTATTCTGGTCCTATAGGAAATACAGTAGAGTAGAAGAGTGCTCTTTTCTCAAAAGCAGAGTGTGTTTCTTATAAGGCGAGCTAGCATTTGTTTCCCAGTCCTAAATGGAGTTGAATCACATGCAGTTTCTGGTCTTTCGAGCAAGAGTTGTTTTCTGGTAAGAAGAGTGACTGTTGCGCTCCCTTTGTCATACACAGGGCAAATAGCACTGGCATCTGTTCCCAGCATGTACAGTGTATTGGACTGAAGAGGATCTACTGTTCTTGTCAGTTTCCTCAGCAGAATTGAAGTAGATATGGCCTTGTGTGTAGGAAGCACAGTTCTTTTGTTCTAAGTAAGCTCACTGTTCTGACCCTATAGGAAATACCGTAGAGTAGAAGAGTGATCTTTTCTCAAAAGCAGAGTGTGTTTCTTGTAAGGGGAGCTAGCATTTGTTTCCCAGTCCTAAATGGAGTTGAATCACATGCAGTTTTTGATCCTACGAGCAAGAGTTGTTTTCTGGTAAGGAAAGTCACTATTGCGCTCCCATTGCCACACACAGTGCAAAGAGGACTCGCGTCTGTTCCCATCAAGTACACTGTATTGGACTGAAGAGGAGCTCCTGTTCTTGTCAGTTTCCTAAGCAGAGTTGAACTAGATATGGCCCGTGTGTGTAGGAAGCACAGTTCTTTTCTACTGTAAGCTCACTGATCGAACCCATAGGAAACACAGTAGAGTAGAAGAGTGCCATTTTCTCAAAAACAGAGTGTGTTTCTTGTAAGGCGAGCTAGCATTTGTTTCCCAGTCCTAAATGGAGTTGAATCACATGCAGTTTCTGGTCCTACGAGCAAGAGTTGTTTTCTATTAAGAAGAGTCACTATTGTGCTCCCATTGACATACACAGTGCAAATAGCACTCGCGTCTGTTCCCATCAAGTACAGTGTATTGGACTGAAGAGGATCTACTGTTCTTGTTAGTTTCCTAAGCAAAATTGAACTAGATATAGCGGTGTGTGTAGGAAGCACAGTTCTTTTGTTCTGAGTAAGGTCACTGTTCTGGCCCTATAGGAAACACAGTAGAGTAGAAGAGTGCTCTTTTCTAAAAAGCAGAGTGTGTTTCTTGTAAGGTGAGCTAGCATTTGTTTCCCAGTCCTAAATGGAGTTGAATCACATGCAGTTTGCGGTCCTATGAGCAAGAGTTCTTTTCTGGTAAGAAGAGTCACTATTGTGCTCCCATTGCCATACACAGTGCAAATAGCACTCGCGTCTGTTCTCAGCAAGTACAGTGTATTGGACTGAAGAGGAGCTACTGTTCTTGTCAGTTTCCTAAGCAGAGTTGAACTGGGTATGGCCCGTTTGTGTAGGAAGCAAAGTTTTTTTGTTCTGAGCAAGCTCACTGTTCGGACCCCATAGGAAACACAGTAGAGTACAAGAGTGCTCTTTTCTCAAAAGGAGAGTATGTTTCTTGTAAGGTGAGCTAGTGTTTGTTTCCCAGTCCTAAATGGAGTTGAATCACATGCAGTTTCTGGTCCTACGAGCAAGAGTTGTTTTCTGGTAAGAAGAGTCACTATTGCGCTCGCGTTGTCATACACATGGCAAATAGCACTGGCGTCTGTTCCAAGAATGTACAGTGTATTGGACTGAAGAGGATCTACTATTCTTGTCAGTTTCCTAAGCAGAATTGAACTAGATATGGCCGTGTGTGTAGGAAGCACATTTCTTTTGTTCTGAGCAAGCTCACTGTTCTGGCCCTATAGGAAACACAGTAGAGTAGAAGAGTGCTCTTTTCTCAAAAGCAGAGTGTGTTTCTTGTAAGGCGAGCTAGCGTTTGTTTCCCAGTAAGAAATGGAGTTGAATCACATGCAGTTTCTGGTCCTACAAGCAAGAGTAGTTTTCTGGTAAGAAGAGTCACTATTGTGCTCCCATTGTCATACACAGGGCAAATAGCACTGGCGTCTGTTCCCAGCAAGTACAGTGTATGGGTCGGAACAGGATCTACTGTTCTTGTCAGTTTCCTAAGCAGAATTGACCTAGATATGGCACGTGTGTGTAGGAAGCACAGTTCTTTTGTTCTGAGCAAGCTCACTCTTTTGGCCCTATAGGAAACACAGTAGAGTAGAAGAGTGCTCTTTTCTCAAAAGCAGAGTGTGTTTCTTGTAAGGCGAGCTAGCGTTTGTTTCCCAGTCCTAAATTGAGTTGAATCACATGCAGTTTTTGGTCCTACGAGCTAGAGTTGTTTTCTGGTAAGGAAAGTCAATATTGTGCTCCCTTTGACACACACAGTGCAAAGAGGACTTGCGTCTGTTCCCATCAAGTACAGTGTATTGGACTGAAGAGGAGCTACTGTTCTTGTCAGTTTCCTAAGCAGAGTTGAACTAGATATGGCCCGTGTGTGTAGGAAGCCCAGTTCTTTTGTACTGTAAGCTCACTGATCGAACCCATAGGAAACAGAGTAGAGTAGAAGAGTGCTCTTTTCTCAAAAGCAGAGTGTGTTTCTTGTAAGGCGAGCTAGCATTTGTTTCCCAGTCCTAAATGGAGTTGAATCACATGCAGTTTCTAATCCTAAGAGCAAGAGTTGTTTTCTGGTAAGAAGAGTCACTATTGCGCTCCCATTGTCATACACAGTGCAAATAGCACTGGCGTCTGTTCCCAGCATGTACAGTGTATTGGACTGAAGAGGATCTACTGTTCTTGTCAGTTTCCTAAGCAGAATTGAACTAGATATAGCCCCTGTATGTAGGAAGCACAGTTCTTTTGTTCTGAGCAAGCTCACTGTTTTGGCCCTATAGGAAACACAGTAGAGTAGAAGAGTGCTCTTTTCTCAAAAGCAGAGTGTGTTTCTTGTAAGGCGAACTAGTGCTTGTTTCCCAGTCTGAAATGGAGTTGAATCACATGCAGTTTCTGGTCCTATGAGCAAGAGATGTTAACTGGTAAGAAGAGTCACTATTGCGCTCCCATTGCCATATACAGTGAAAATAGCTATCGTGTCTGTTCCCAGCAAGTACAGTGTATTGGACTGAAGAGGAGCTACTGTTCTTGTCAGTTTCCTTAGCGGAGTTAAACTAGATATGGCCCGTGTGGGTAGGAAGCACAGTTCTTTTGTTCTGAGCAAGCTCACTGTTCGAACCCATAGTAAACACAGTAGATTAGAAGAGTGCTCTTTTCTCAAAAGCAGAGTGTGTTTCTTATAAGGCGAGCTAGCATTTGTTTCCCAGTCCTAAATGGAGTTGAATCACATGCAGTTTCTGGTCTTTCGAGCAAGAGTTGTTTTCTGGTAAGAAGAGTGACTGTTGCGCTCCCTTTGTCATACACAGGGCAAATAGCACTGGCATCTGTTCCCAGCATGTACAGTGTATTGGACTGAAGAGGATCTACTGTTCTTGTCAGTTTCCTCAGCAGAATTGAAGTAGATATGGCCTTGTGTGTAGGAAGCACAGTTCTTTTGTTCTAAGTAAGCTCACTGTTCTGACCCTATAGGAAATACCGTAGAGTAGAAGAGTGATCTTTTCTCAAAAGCAGAGTGTGTTTCTTGTAAGGGGAGCTAGCATTTGTTTCCCAGTCCTAAATGGAGTTGAATCACATGCAGTTTTTGATCCTACGAGCAAGAGTTGTTTTCTGGTAAGGAAAGTCACTATTGCGCTCCCATTGCCACACACAGTGCAAAGAGGACTCGCGTCTGTTCCCATCAAGTACACTGTATTGGACTGAAGAGGAGCTCCTGTTCTTGTCAGTTTCCTAAGCAGAGTTGAACTAGATATGGCCCGTGTGTGTAGGAAGCACAGTTCTTTTCTACTGTAAGCTCACTGATCGAACCCATAGGAAACACAGTAGAGTAGAAGAGTGCCATTTTCTCAAAAACAGAGTGTGTTTCTTGTAAGGCGAGCTAGCATTTGTTTCCCAGTCCTAAATGGAGTTGAATCACATGCAGTTTCTGGTCCTACGAGCAAGAGTTGTTTTCTATTAAGAAGAGTCACTATTGTGCTCCCATTGACATACACAGTGCAAATAGCACTCGCGTCTGTTCCCATCAAGTACAGTGTATTGGACTGAAGAGGATCTACTGTTCTTGTTAGTTTCCTAAGCAAAATTGAACTAGATATAGCGGTGTGTGTAGGAAGCACAGTTCTTTTGTTCTGAGTAAGGTCACTGTTCTGGCCCTATAGGAAACACAGTAGAGTAGAAGAGTGCTCTTTTCTAAAAAGCAGAGTGTGTTTCTTGTAAGGTGAGCTAGCATTTGTTTCCCAGTCCTAAATGGAGTTGAATCACATGCAGTTTGCGGTCCTATGAGCAAGAGTTCTTTTCTGGTAAGAAGAGTCACTATTGTGCTCCCATTGCCATACACAGTGCAAATAGCACTCGCGTCTGTTCTCAGCAAGTACAGTGTATTGGACTGAAGAGGAGCTACTGTTCTTGTCAGTTTCCTAAGCAGAGTTGAACTGGGTATGGCCCGTTTGTGTAGGAAGCAAAGTTTTTTTGTTCTGAGCAAGCTCACTGTTCGGACCCCATAGGAAACACAGTAGAGTACAAGAGTGCTCTTTTCTCAAAAGGAGAGTATGTTTCTTGTAAGGTGAGCTAGTGTTTGTTTCCCAGTCCTAAATGGAGTTGAATCACATGCAGTTTCTGGTCCTACGAGCAAGAGTTGTTTTCTGGTAAGAAGAGTCACTATTGCGCTCGCGTTGTCATACACATGGCAAATAGCACTGGCATTTGTTCCAAGAATGTACAGTGTATTGGACTGAAGAGGATCTACTATTCTTGTCAGTTTCCTAAGCAGAATTGAACTAGATATGGCCGTGTGTGTAGGAAGCACATTTCTTTTGTTCTGAGCAAGCTCACTGTTCTGGCCCTATAGGAAACACAGTAGAGTAGAAGAGTGCTCTTTTCTCAAAAGCAGAGTGTGTTTCTTGTAAGGCGAGCTAGCGTTTGTTTCCCAGTAAGAAATGGAGTTGAATCACATGCAGTTTCTGGTCCTACAAGCAAGAGTAGTTTTCTGGTAAGAAGAGTCACTATTGTGCTCCCATTGTCATACACAGGGCAAATAGCACTGGCGTCTGTTCCCAGCAAGTACAGTGTATGGGTCGGAACAGGATCTACTGTTCTTGTCAGTTTCCTAAGCAGAATTGACCTAGATATGGCACGTGTGTGTAGGAAGCACAGTTCTTTTGTTCTGAGCAAGCTCACTCTTTTGGCCCTATAGGAAACACAGTAGAGTAGAAGAGTGCTCTTTTCTCAAAAGCAGAGTGTGTTTCTTGTAAGGCGAGCTAGCGTTTGTTTCCCAGTCCTAAATTGAGTTGAATCACATGCAGTTTTTGGTCCTACGAGCTAGAGTTGTTTTCTGGTAAGGAAAGTCAATATTGTGCTCCCTTTGACACACACAGTGCAAAGAGGACTTGCGTCTGTTCCCATCAAGTACAGTGTATTGGACTGAAGAGGAGCTACTGTTCTTGTCAGTTTCCTAAGCAGAGTTGAACTAGATATGGCCCGTGTGTGTAGGAAGCCCAGTTCTTTTGTACTGTAAGCTCACTGATCGAACCCATAGGAAACAGAGTAGAGTAGAAGAGTGCTCTTTTCTCAAAAGCAGAGTGTGTTTCTTGTAAGGCGAGCTAGCATTTGTTTCCCAGTCCTAAATGGAGTTGAATCACATGCAGTTTCTAATCCTAAGAGCAAGAGTTGTTTTCTGGTAAGAAGAGTCACTATTGCGCTCCCATTGTCATACACAGTGCAAATAGCACTGGCGTCTGTTCCCAGCATGTACAGTGTATTGGACTGAAGAGGATCTACTGTTCTTGTCAGTTTCCTAAGCAGAATTGAACTAGATATAGCCCCTGTATGTAGGAAGCACAGTTCTTTTGTTCTGAGCAAGCTCACTGTTTTGGCCCTATAGGAAACACAGTAGAGTAGAAGAGTGCTCTTTTCTCAAAAGCAGAGTGTGTTTCTTGTAAGGCGAACTAGTGCTTGTTTCCCAGTCTGAAATGGAGTTGAATCACATGCAGTTTCTGGTCCTATGAGCAAGAGATGTTAACTGGTAAGAAGAGTCACTATTGCGCTCCCATTGCCATATACAGTGAAAATAGCTATCGTGTCTGTTCCCAGCAAGTACAGTGTATTGGACTGAAGAGGAGCTACTGTTCTTGTCAGTTTCCTTAGCGGAGTTAAACTAGATATGGCCCGTGTGGGTAGGAAGCACAGTTCTTTTGTTCTGAGCAAGCTCACTGTTCGAACCCATAGTAAACACAGTAGATTAGAAGAGTGCTCTTTTCTCAAAAGCAGAGTGTGTTTCTTATAAGGCGAGCTAGCATTTGTTTCCCAGTCCTAAATGGAGTTGAATCACATGCAGTTTCTGGTCCTACGAGCAAGAGTTGTTTTCTGGTAAGAAGAGTGACTGTTGCGCTCCCTTTGTCATACACAGGGCAAATAGCACTGGCATCTGTTCCCAGCATGTACAGTGTATTGGACTGAAGAGGATCTACTGTTCTTGTCAGTTTCCTAAGCAGAGTTGAAGTAGATATGTCCCGTGTGTGTAGGAAGCACAGTTCTTTTGTTATGAGCAAGCTCACTGTTCGGACCCCATAGGAAACACAGTAGAGTAGAAGAGTGCTCTTTTCTCAAAAGCAGAGTGTGTTTTTTGTAATCGAGCTAGTGTTTGTTTCCCAGTCCTAAATGGAGTTGTGTCACATGCAGTATCTGGTCCTATGAGCAAGAGTTGTTTTCTGGTAAGAAGAGTCACTATTGCGCTCCCATTGTCATACACAGGGTAAATAGCACTAGCGTCTGTTCCCAGCATGTACAGTGTATTGGACTGAAGAGGATCTACTGTTCTTGTCAGTTTCCTAAGCAGAGTTGAACTAGATTTAGTCGGTGTGTGTAGGAAGCACAGTTCTTTTGTTCTGAGCAAGCTCACTATTCTGGCCCTACAAAAAAACACATTAGACTAGAAGAGTGCTCTTTTCTCAAAAGCAGAGTTTGTTTATTGTAAGGCGAGCTAGCATTTGTTTCCCAGTTATAAATGGAGTTGAATCACGTGCAGTTTCTGGTCCTATGAGCAAGATTTGTTTTCTGGTAAGAAGAGTCACTATTGCGCTCCCTTTATCATACACAGGGCAAATAGCACTGGCGTCTGTTCCCAGCATATACAGTGTATTGGACTGAAGAGGAGCTACTGTTCTTGTCAGTTTCCTAAGCAGAGTTGAACTAGATATAGCCCGTGTGTGTAGGAAGCACAGTTCTTTTGTTCTGAGCAAGCTCACTATTCTGGCCATATAGGAAACACAGTAGAGTAGAAGAGTACTCTTTTATCAAAAGCAGAGTGTTTTTATTGTAAAGCGAGCTAGCGTTTGTTTCCCAGTCCTAAATGGAGTTGAATCACATGCAGTTTCTGGTCCTACGAGCAAGAGTTGTTTTCTGGTAAGAAGAGTCACTATTGTGCTCCCATTGTCATACACAGGGCAAATAGCACTGGCGTCTGTTCCCAGCAAGTACAGTGTATGGGACGGAAGAGTATCTACTGTTCTTGTCAGTTTCTTAAGCAGAATTGAACTAGATATGGCCGTGTGTGTAGGAAGCACAGTTCTTTTGTTATGAGCAAGCTCACTGTTTTGGCCCTTTAGGAAACACAGTAGAGTAGAAGAGTGCTCTTTTCTCAAAAGCAGAGTGTGTTTCTTGTAAGGCAAGCTAGCGTTTGGTTCCCAGTCCTAAATGGAGTTGAATCACATGCAGTTTCTGGTCCTACGAGCAAGAGTTGTTTTCTGGTAAGAAGAGTGACTGTTGCGCTCCCTTTGTCATACACAGGGCAAATAGCACTGGCATCTGTTCCCAGCATGTACAGTGTATTGGACTGAAGAGGATCTACTGTTCTTGTCAGTTTCCTAAGCAGAGTTGAAGTAGATATGTCCCGTGTGTGTAGGAAGCACAGTTCTTTTGTTATGAGCAAGCTCACTGTTCGGACCCCATAGGAAACACAGTAGAGTAGAAGAGTGCTCTTTTCTCAAAAGCAGAGTGTGTTTTTTGTAATCGAGCTAGTGTTTGTTTCCCAGTCCTAAATGGAGTTGTGTCACATGCAGTATCTGGTCCTATGAGCAAGAGTTGTTTTCTGGTAAGAAGAGTCACTATTGCGCTCCCATTGTCATACACAGGGTAAATAGCACTAGCGTCTGTTCCCAGCATGTACAGTGTATTGGACTGAAGAGGATCTACTGTTCTTGTCAGTTTCCTAAGCAGAGTTGAACTAGATTTAGTCGGTGTGTGCAGGAAGCACAGTTCTTTTGTTCTGAGCAAGCTCACTATTCTGGCCCTACAAAAAAACACATTAGACTAGAAGAGTGCTCTTTTCTCAAAAGCAGAGTTTGTTTATTGTAAGGCGAGCTAGCATTTGTTTCCCAGTTATAAATGGAGTTGAATCACGTGCAGTTTCTGGTCCTATGAGCAAGAGTTGTTTTCTGGTAAGAAGAGTCACTATTGTGCTCCCTTTATCATACACAGGGCAAATAGCACTGGCGTCTGTTCCCAGCATATACAGTGTATTGGACTGAAGAGGAGCTACTGTTCTTGTCAGTTTCCTAAGCAGAGTTGAACTAGATATAGCCCGTGTGTGTAGGAAGCACAGTTCTTTTGTTCTGAGCAAGCTCACTATTCTGGCCATATAGGAAACACAGTAGAGTAGAAGAGTGCTCTTTTATCAAAAGCAGAGTGTTTTTATTGTAAAGCGAGCTAGCGTTTGTTTCCCAGTCCTAAATGGAGTTGAATCACATGCAGTTTCTGGTCCTACGAGCAAGAGTTGTTTTCTGGTAAGAAGAGTCACTATTGTGCTCCCATTGTCATACACAGGGCAAATAGCACTGGCGTCTGTTCCCAGCAAGTACAGTGTATGGGACGGAAGAGTATCTACTGTTCTTGTCAGTTTCTTAAGCAGAATTGAACTAGATATGGCCGTGTGTGTAGGAAGCACAGTTCTTTTGTTATGAGCAAGCTCACTGTTTTGGCCCTTTAGGAAACACAGTAGAGTAGAAGAGTGCTCTTTTCTCAAAAGCAGAGTGTGTTTCTTGTAAGGCAAGCTAGCGTTTGGTTCCCAGTCCTAAATGGAGTTGAATCACATGCAGTTTCTGGTCCTACGAGCTAGAGTGTTTTTCTGGTAAGGAAAGACACTATTGTGCTCCCATTGACATACACAGTGCAAATAGCACTCGCGTCTGTTCCCAGCAAGTACAGTGTATGGGACTGAAGAGGATCTACTGTTCTTGTTAGTTTCCTAAGCAAAATTGAACTAGATATGGCCGTGTGTGTAGGAAGCACAGTTCTTTTGTTCTGAGTAAGCTCACTGTTCTGGCCCTATAGGAAACACAGTAGACTAGAAGAGTGGTCTTTTCTCAAAAGCAGAGTGTCTTTCTTGTAAGGCGAGCTAGCGTTTGTTTCCCAGTCCTAAATGGAGTTGAATCACATGTAGTTTTTGATTCTACGAGCAAGAGTTGTTTTCTGGTAAGGAAAGTCACTATTGCGCTCCCATTGCCACACACAGTGCAAAGAGGACTCACGTCTGTTCCCATCAAGTACAATGTATTGGACTGAAGAGGAGCTACTGTTCTTGTCAGTTTCCTAAGTGGAGTTAAACTAGATATGGCCCGTGTGTGTAGGAAGCACAGTTCTTTTGTTCTGAGCAAGCTCACTGTTCTGGCCCTATAGGAAAAACAGTAGATTAGAAGAGTGATCTTTTCTCAAAAGCAAAGTGTGTTTCTTGTAAGGCGAGCTAGTGTTTGTTTCCCAGTCCTAAATGGAGTTGAATCACATGCAGTGTCTGGTCCTACGAGCAAGAGTTGTTTTCTGGTAAGAAGAGTCACTATTGAGCTCCCATTGTCATACACAGGGCAAATAGCACTGGCGTCTGTTCCCACCAAGTACAGTGTATTGGACTGAAGAGGAGCTACTGTTCTTCTCAGTTTCCTAAGCAGAGTTGAACTAGATATAGCCCGTGTGTGTAGGAAGCACAGTTCTTTTGTTCTGAGCAAGCTCACTATTCTGGTCCTATAGGAAATACAGTAGAGTAGAAGAGTGCTCTTTTCTCAAAAGCAGAGAGTGTTTCTTGTAAGGCGAGCTAGCGTTTGTTTCCCAGTTATAAATGGAGTTGAATCACAAGCAGTTTCTGGTCCTACGAGCAAGAGTTTTTTCTGGTAAGAAGAGTCACTATTGAGCTCCCATTGTCATACACAGGGCAAATAGCACTCGCGTCTGTTCCCAGCATGTACAGTGTATTGGACTGAAGAGGATCTACTGTTCTTGTCAGTTTCCTAAGAAGAATTGAACTAGATATAACCCGTGTGTGTAGGAAGCACAGTTCTTTTGTTCTGAGAAAGCTAACTATTCTGGCCCTATAGGAAACACAGTAGAGTAGAAGACTGCTCTTTTCTCAAAAGCAGAGTGTTTTTCTTGAAAAGCGAGCTAGCGTTTGTTTCCCAGTCCTAAATGGAGTTGAATCACATGCAGTTTCTGGTCCTATGAGCAAGAGTTGTTTTCTGGTAAGAAGAGTCACTATTGTGCTCCCATTGTCATACACAGGGCAAATAGCACTGGCGTCTGTTCCCAGCAAGTACAGTGTATGGGACGGAAGAGGATCTACTGTTCTTGTCAGTTTCCTAAGCAGAATTGAACTAGATATGACCGTGTGTGTAGGAAGCACAATTCTTTTGTTCTGAGCAAGCTCACTGTTTTGGCCCTGTAGGAAACACAGTAGAGTAGAAGAGTGCTCTTTTCTGAAAAGCAGAGTGTGTTTCTTGTAAGGCTAGCTAGCGTTTGTTTCCCAGTCCTAAATTGAGTTGAATCACATGCAGTTTTTGGTCCTAAGAGCTAGAGTTGTTTTCTGGTAAGGAAAGTCACTATTGAGCTCCCATTGCCATACATAGTGCAAATAGCACTCGCGTCTGTTCCCAGCAAGTACACTGTATTGGACTGAAGATGAGCTACTGTTCTTCTCAGTTTCCTAAGCAGAGTTGAACTAGATATGGCCCCTGTGTGTAGGAAGCACAGTTCTTTTTTTCTGAGCAAGCTCACTCTTCTGGCCCTATAGGAAACACAGTAGAGTAGAAGAGTGCTCTTTTCTCAAAAGCAGAGTGTGTTTCTTGTAAGTCGAGCTAGCGTTTGGTTCCCAGTCCTAAATAGAGTTGAATCACATGCAGTTTCTGGTCCTACGAGCTAGAGTTGTTTTCTGGTAAGGAAAGTCACTATTGCGCTCCCATTGATATACACAGTGCAAATAGCACTCGCGTCAGTTCCCAGCAAGTACAGTGTATTGGACTGAAGAGGAGCTACTGTTCTTGTCAGTTTCCTAAGTAGAGTTGAACTAGATATGGCCGTGTGTGTTGGAAGCACAGTTCTTTTGTTCTGAGCAAGCTCACTGTTCGGACCCCATAGGAAACACTGTAGAGTAGAAGAGTGCTCTTTTCTCAAAAGAAGAGAGTGTTTCTTGTAAGGCGAGCTAGCGTTTGTTTCCCGTCCTAAAAGGAGTTGAATCACATGCAGTTTCTGGTCCTACGAGCAAGAGTTGTTTTCTGGTAGGAAGAGTCACTATTTTGCTCCCATTGCCATATACAGTGCAAATAGCACTCGCGTCTGTTCCCAGCAAGTACAGTGTATGGGACTGAAGAGGATCTACTGTTCTTGTTAGTTTCCTAAGCAAAATTGAACTGGATATGGCCGTGTGTGTAGGAAGCACAGTTCTTTTGTTCTGGGTAAGCTCACTGTTCTGGCACCATAGGAAACACAGTAGAGAAGAAGAGTGATCTTTTCTCAAAAGCAGAGTGTGTTTCTTGTAAGGGGAGCTAGCGTTTGTTTCCCAGTCCTAAATGGAGTTGAATCACATGCAGTTTTTGATCCTATGAGCAAGAGTTGTTTTCTGTTAAGGAAAATCACTATTGCGCTCCCATTGCCACACACAGTGCAAAGAGGACTCGCGTCTGTTCCCATCAAGTACAGTGTATTGGACTGAAGAGGAGCTACTGTTCTTGTCAGTTTCCTAAGCAGAGTTGAACTAGATATGGCCCGTGTGTGTAGGAAGCACAGTTCTTTTTTACTGTAAGCTCACTGATCGAACCCATAGGAAACACATTAGAGTAGAAGAGTGCCCTTTTCTCAAAAGGAGAGTGTTTTTCTTGTAAGGCAAGCTAGCGTTTGTTGTGCAGTCCTAAATGGAGTTGAATCACATGCAGTTTCTGGTCCTACGAGCAAGAGTTTTTTTTCTGGTAAGAAGAGTCACTACTGAACTCTCGTTGTCATACACAAGGCAAATAGCACTGGCGTCTGTTCCCAGCAAGTACAGTGCATTGGACTGAAGAGGAGCTACTGTTCTTGTCAGTTTCCTAAGCAGAGTTGAACTAGATATAGCCCATGTGTGTAGATAGCACAGTTCTTTTGTTCTGACAAGCTCACTATTCTGGTCCTATAGGAAACACAGTAGAGTAGAAGAGTGCTCTTTTCTCAAAAGCAGAGTGTTTTTCTTGTAAGGCGAGCTAGCGTTTGTTTCGCAGTCCTAAATGGAGTTGAATCACATTCAGTTTGTGGTCCTATGAGCAAGAGATATTTTCTGGTAAGAAGAGTCACTATTGCGGTCCCATTGTCATACACATTGCAAATAGCACTAGCATCTTTCCCCTGCATGTACAGTGTATTGGACTGAGAAGGATCTACTGTTCCTGTCAGTTTCCTATGCAGAATTGAACTGGATATGGCCCGTGTGTGTAGGAAGCACAGTTCTTTTGTTCTGAGCAAGCTCACTGTTCAGACCCCATAGGAATCACTGTAGAGTAGAAGAGTGCTCTTTTCTCAAAAGCAGAGTGTGTTTCTTGTAAGGCGAGCTAGCGTTTCTTTCGCAGTCCTAAATGGAGTTGAATCCCATGAAGTTTCTGGTCCTACGAGCAAGAGTTGTTTTCTTGTAAGAAGAGTCACTATTGCGCTCCCATTATCATACACAGGGCAAATAGCACTGGCGTCTGTTCCCAGCATGTACAGTGTATTGGACTGAAGAGGAGCTACTGTTCTTGTCAGTTTCCTAAGCAGAGTTGAACTAGATATAGCCCGTGTGTGTACGAAGCACAGTTCTTTTGTTCTGAGCAAGCTCACTATTCTGGCCCTATAGGAAACACAGTAGAGTAGAAGAGTGCTCTTTTCTCAAAAGCAGAGTGTGTTTCTTGTAAGTCGAGCTAGCGTTTGGTTCCCAGTCCTAAATAGAGTTGAATCACATGCAGTTTCTGGTCCTACGAGCTAGAGTTGTTTTCTGGTAAGGAAAGTCACTATTGCGCTCCCATTGACACACACAGTGCAAAGAGGACTCGCGTCTGTTCCCATCAAGTACAGTGTATTGGACTGAAGAGGAGCTACTGTTCTTGTCAGTTTCCTAAGCAGAGTTGAACTAGATATGGCCCGTGTGTGTAGGAAGCCCAGTTCTTTTGTACTGTAAGCTCACTGATCGAACCCATAGGAAACAGAGTAGAGTAGAAGAGTGCTCTTTTCTCAAAAGCAGAGTGTGTCTCTTGTAAGGCGAGCTAGCATTTGTTTCCCAGTCCTAAATGGAGTTGAATCACATGCAGTTTCTAATCCTAAGAGCAAGAGTTGTTTTCTGGTAAGAAGAGTCACTATTGCGCTCCCATTGTCATACACAGTGCAAATAGCACTGGTGTCTGTTCCCAGCATGTACAGTGTATTGGACTGAAGAGGATCTACTGTTCTTTTCAGTTTCCTAAGCAGAATTGAACTACATATAGCCCCTGTATGTAGGAAGCACAGTTCTTTTGTTCTGAGCAAGCTCACTGTTTTGGCCCTATAGGAAACACAGTAGAGTAGAAGAGTGCTCTTTTCTCAAAAGCAGAGTGTGTTTCTTGTAAGGCGAACTAGTGCTTGTTTCCCAGTCTGAAATGGAGTTGAATCACATGCAGTTTCTGGTCCTACGAGCAAGAGATGTTAACTGGTAAGAAGAGTCACTATTGCGCTCCCATTGCCATATACAGTGAAAATAGCTATCGTGTCTGTTCCCAGCAAGTACAGTGTATTGGACTGAAGAGGAGCTACTGTTCTTGTCAGTTTCCTTAGCGGAGTTAAACTAGATATGGCCCGTGTGTGTAGGAAGCACAGTTCTTTTGTTCTGAGCAAGCTCACTGTTCGAACCCATAGTAAACACAGTAGATTAGAAGAGTGCTCTTTTCTCAAAAGCAGAGTGTGTTTCTTATAAGGCGAGCTAGCATTTGTTTCCCAGTCCTAAATGGAGTTGAATCACATGCAGTTTCCGGTCTTACGAGCAAGAGTTGTTTTCTGGTAAGAAGAGTGACTGTTGCGCTCCCTTTGTCATACACAGGGCAAATAGCACTGGCATCTGTTCCCAGCATGTACAGTGTATTGGACTGAAGAGGATCTACTGTTCTTGTCAGTTTCCTCAGCAGAATTGAAGTAGATATGGCCTTGTGTGTAGGAAGCACAGTTCTTTTGTTCTGAGTAAGCTCACTGTTCTGACCCTATAGGAAATACCGTAGAGTAGAAGAGTGATCTTTTCTCAAAAGCAGAGTGTGTTTCTTGTAAGGGGAGCTAGCATTTGTTTCCCAGTCCTAAATGGAGTTGAATCACATGCAGTTTTTGATCCTACGAGCAAGAGTTGTTTTCTGGTAAGGAAAGTCACTATTGCGCTCCCATTGCCACACACAGTGCAAAGAGGACTCGCGTCTGTTCCCATCAAGTACACTGTATTGGACTGAAGAGGAGCTACTGTTCTTGTCAGTTTCCTAAGCAGAGTTGAACTAGATATGGCCCGTGTGTGTAGGAAGCACAGTTCTTTTCTACTGTAAGCTCACTGATCGAACCCATAGGAAACACAGTAGAGTAGAAGAGTGCCATTTTCTCAAAAACAGAGTGTGTTTCTTGTAAGGCGAGCTAGCATTTGTTTCCCAGTCCTAAATGGAGTTGAATCACATGCAGTTTCTGGTCCTACGAGCAAGAGTTGTTTTCTATTAAGAAGAGTCACTATTGTGCTCCCATTGACATACACAGTGCAAATAGCACTCGCGTCTGTTCCCATCAAGTACAGTGTATGGGACTGAAGAGGATCTACTGTTCTTGTTAGTTTCCTAAGCAAAATTGAACTAGATATAGCCGTGTGTGTAGGAAGCACAGTTCTTTTGTTCTGAGTAAGGTCACTGTTCTGGCCCTATAGGAAACACAGTAGAGTAGAAGAGTGCTCTTTTCTAAAAAGCAGAGTGTGTTTCTTGTAAGGTGAGCTAGCATTTGTTTCCCAGTCCTAAATGGAGTTGAATCACATGCAGTTTGCGGTCCTATGAGCAAGAGTTCTTTTCTGGTAAGAAGAGTCACTATTGTGCTCCCATTGCCATACACAGCGCAAATAGCACTCGCGTCTGTTCTCAGCAAGTACAGTGTATTGGACTGAAGAGGAGCTACTGTTCTTGTCAGTTTCCTAAGCAGAGTTGAACTGGGTATGGCCCGTTTGTGTAGGAAGCAAAGTTTTTTTGTTCTGAGCAAGCTCACTGTTCGGACCCCATAGGAAACACAGTAGAGTACAAGAGTGCTCTTTTCTCAAAAGGAGAGTATGTTTCTTGTAAGGTGAGCTAGTGTTTGTTTCCCAGTCCTAAATGGAGTTGAATCACATGCAGTTTCTGGTCCTACGAGCAAGAGTTGTTTTCTGGTAAGAAGAGTCACTATTGCGCTCGCGTTGTCATACACATGGCAAATAGCACTGGCGTCTGTTCCAAGAATGTACAGTGTATTGGACTGAAGAGGATCTACTATTCTTGTCAGTTTCCTAAGCAGAATTGAACTAGATATGGCCGTGTGTGTAGGAAGCACATTTCTTTTGTTCTGAGCAAGCTCACTGTTCTGGCCCTATAGGAAACACAGTAGAGTAGAAGAGTGCTCTTTTCTCAAAAGCAGAGTGTGTTTCTTGTAAGGCGAGCTAGCGTTTGTTTCCCAGTACGAAATGGAGTTGAATCACATGCAGTTTCTGGTCCTACAAGCAAGAGTAGTTTTCTTGTAAGAAGAGTCACTATTGTGCTCCCATTGTCATACACAGGGCAAATAGCACTGGCGTCTGTTCCCAGCAAGTACAGTCTATGGGTCGGAACAGGATCTACTGTTCTTGTCAGTTTCCTAAGCAGAATTGACCTAGATATGGCACGTGTGTGTAGGAAGCACAGTTCTTTTGTTCTGAGCAAGCTCACTCTTTTGGCCCTATAGGAACACAGTAGAGTAGAAGAGTGCTCTTTTCTCAAAAGCAGAGTGTGTTTCTTGTAAGGCGAGCTAGCGTTTGTTTCCCAGTCCTAAATTGAGTTGAATCACATGCAGTTTTTGGTCCTACGAGCTAGAGTTGTTTTCTGGTAAGGAAAGTCAATATTGCGCTCCCATTGACACACACAGTGCAAAGAGGACTCGCGTCTGTTCCCATCAAGTACAGTGTATTGGACTGAAGAGGAGCTACTGTTCTTGTCAGTTTCCTAAGCAGAGTTGAACTAGATATGGCCCGTGTGTGTAGGAAGCCCAGTTCTTTTGTACTGTAAGCTCACTGATTGAACCCATAGGAAACAGAGTAGAGTAGAAGAGTGCTCTTTTCTCAAAAGCAGAGTGTGTTTCTTGTAAGGCGAGCTAGCATTTGTTTCCCAGTCCTAAATGGAGTTGAATCACATGCAGTTTCTAATCCTAAGAGCAAGAGTTGTTTTCTGGTAAGAAGAGTCACTATTGCGCTCCCATTGTCATACACAGTGCAAATAGCACTGGCGTCTGTTCCCAGCATGTACAGTGTATTGGACTGAAGAGGATCTACTGTTCTTGTCAGTTTCCTAAGCAGAATTGAACTAGATATAGCCCCTGTATGTAGGAAGCACAGTTCTTTTGTTCTGAGCAAGCTCACTGTTTTGGCCCTATAGGAAACACAGTAGAGTAGAAGAGTGCTCTTTTCTGAAAAGCAGAGTGTGTTTCTTGTAAGGCGAACTAGTGCTTGTTTCCCAGTCTGAAATGGAGTTGAATCACATGCAGTTTCTGGTCCTATGAGCAAGAGATGTTAACTGGTAAGAAGAGTCACTATTACGCTCCCATTGCCATATACAGTGAAAATAGCTATCGTGTCTGTTCCCAGCAAGTACAGTGTATTGGACTGAAGAGGAGCTACTGTTCTTGTCAGTTTCCTTAGCGGAGTTAAACTAGATATGGCCCGTGTGTGTAGGAAGCACAGTTCTTTTGTTCTGAGCAAGCTCACTGTTCGAACCCATAGTAAACACAGTAGATTAGAAGAGTGCTCTTTTCTCAAAAGCAGAGTGTGTTTCTTATAAGGCGAGATAGCATTTGTTTCCCAGTTCTAAATGGAGTTGAATCACATGCAGTTTCTGGTCCTACGAGCAAGAGTTGTTTTCTGGTAAGAAGAGTGACTGTTGCGCTCCCTTTGTCATACACAGGGCAAATAGCACTGGCATCTGTTCTCAGCATGTACAGTGTATTGGACTGAAGAGGATCTACTGTTCTTGTCAGTTTCCTCAGCAGAATTGAAGTAGATATGGCCTTGTGTGTAGGAAGCACAGTTCTTTTGTTCTAAGTAAGCTCACTGTTCTGACCCTATAGGAAATACCGTAGAGTAGAAGAGTGATCTTTTCTCAAAAGCAGAGTGTGTTTCTTGTAAGGGGAGCTAGCATTTGTTTCCCAGTCCTAAATGGAGTTGAATCACATGCAGTTTTGATCCTACGAGCAAGAGTTGTTTTCTGGTAAGGAAAGTGACTATTGTGCTCCCATTGCCACACACAGTGCAAAGAGGACTCGCGTCTGTTCCCATCAAGTACACTGTATTGGACTGAAGAGGAGCTACTGTTCTTGTCAGTTTCCTAAGCAGAGTTGAAATAGAAATGGCCCGTGTGTGTAGGAAGCACAGTTCTTTTCTACTGTAAGCTCACTGATCGAACCCATAGGAAACACAGTAGAGTAGAAGAGTGCCCTTTTCTCAAAAACAGAGTGTGTTTCTTGTAAGGCGAGCTAGCGTTTGTTTCCCAGTCCTAAATGGAGTTGAATCACATGCAGTTTCTGGTCCTACGAGCAAGAGTTGTTTTCTATTAAGTGCTCCCATTGACATACACAGTGCAAATAGCACTCACGTCTGTTCCCATCAAGTACAGTGTATGGGACTGAAGAGGTTCTACTGTTCTTGTTAGTTTCCTAAGCAAAATTGAACTAGATATAGCCGTGTGTGTAGGAAGCACAGTTCTTTTGTTCTGAGTAAGGTCACTGTTCTGGCCCTATAGGAAACACAGTAGAGTAGAAGAGTGCTCTTTTCTAAAAAGCAGAGTGTGTTTCTTGTAAGGTGAGCTAGCATTTGTTTCCCAGTCCTAAATGGAGTTGAATCACATGCAGTTTGCGGTCCTATGAGCAAGAGTTCTTTTCTGGTAAGAAGAGTCACTATTGTGCTCCCATTGCCATACACAGCGCAAATAGCACTCGCGTCTGTTCCCAGCAAGTACAGTGTATTGGACTGAAGAGGAGCTACTGTTCTTGTCAGTTTCCTAAGCAGAGTTGAACTAGATATAGCCCATGTGTGTAGATAGCACAGTTCTTTTGTTCTGACAAGCTCACTATTCTGGTCCTATAGGAAACACAGTAGAGTAGAAGAGTGCTCTTTTCTCAAAAGCAGAGTGTTTTTCTTGTAAGGCGAGCTAGCGTTTGTTTCGCAGTCCTAAATGGAGTTGAATCACATTCAGTTTGTGGTCCTATGAGCAAGAGATATTTTCTGGTAAGAAGAGTCACTATTGCGGTCCCATTGTCATACACATTGCAAATAGCACTAGCATCTTTCCCCTGCATGTACAGTGTATTGGACTGAAGAGGATCTACTGTTCCTGTCAGTTTCCTATGCAGAATTGAACTGGATATGGCCCGTGTGTGTAGGAAGCACAGTTCTTTTGTTCTGAGCAAGCTCACTGTTCAGACCCCATAGGAATCACTGTAGAGTAGAAGAGTGCTCTTTTCTCAAAAGCAGAGTGTGTTTCTTGTAAGGCGAGCTAGCGTTTCTTTCGCAGTCCTAAATGGAGTTGAATCCCATGAAGTTTCTGGTCCTACGAGCAAGAGTTGTTTTCTTGTAAGAAGAGTCACTATTGCGCTCCCATTATCATACACAGGGCAAATAGCACTGGCGTCTGTTCCCAGCATGTACAGTGTATTGGACTGAAGAGGAGCTACTGTTCTTGTCAGTTTCCTAAGCAGAGTTGAACTAGATATAGCCCGTGTGTGTACGAAGCACAGTTCTTTTGTTCTGAGCAAGCTCACTATTCTGGCCCTATAGGAAACACAGTAGAGTAGAAGAGTGCTCTTTTCTCAAAAGCAGAGTGTTTTTCTTGTAAAGCGAGCTAGCGTTTGTTTCCCAGTCCTAAAGGGAGTTGAATCACATGCAGTTTCTGGTCCTACAAGCAAGAGTAGTTTTCTGGTAAGAAGAGTCACTATTGTGCTCCCATTGTCATACACAGGGCAAATAGCACTGGCGTCTGTTCCCAGCAAGTACAGTGTATGGGTCGGAACAGGATCTACTGTTCTTGTCAGTTTCCTAAGCAGAATTGACCTAGATATGGCACGTGTGTGTAGGAAGCACAGTTCTTTTGTTCTGAGCAAGCTCACTCTTTTGGCCATATAGGAAACACAGTAGAGTAGAAGAGTGCTCTTTTCTCAAAAGCAGAGTGTGTTTCTTGTAAGGCGAGCTAGCGTTTGTTTCCCAGTCCTAAATTGAGTTGAATCACATGCAGTTTTTGGTCCTACGAGCTAGAGTTGTTTTCTGGTAAGGAAAGTCACTATTGCGCTCCCATTGACACACACAGTGCAAAGAGGACTCGCGTCTGTTCCCATCAAGTACAGTGTATTGGACTGAAGAGGAGCTACTGTTCTTGTCAGTTTCCTAAGCAGAGTTGAACTAGATATGGCCCGTGTGTGTAGGAAGCCCAGTTCTTTTGTACTGTAAGCTCACTGATCGAACCCATAGGAAACAGAGTAGAGTAGAAGAGTGCTCTTTTCTCAAAAGCAGAGTGTGTTTCTTGTAAGGCGAGCTAGCATTTGTTTCCCAGTCCTAAATGGAGTTGAATCACATGCAGTTTCTAATCCTAAGAGCAAGAGTTGTTTTCTGGTAAGAAGAGTCACTATTGCGCTCCCATTGTCATACACAGTGCAAATAGCACTGGCGTCTGTTCCCAGCATGTACAGTGTATTGGACTGAAGAGGATCTACTGTTCTTTTCAGTTTCCTAAGCAGAATTGAACTACATATAGCCCCTGTATGTAGGAAGCACAGTTCTTTTGTTCTGAGCAAGCTCACTGTTTTGGCCCTATAGGAAACACAGTAGAGTAGAAGAGTGCTCTTGTCTCAAAAGCAGAGTGTGTTTCTTGTAAGGCGAGCTAGCGTTTGTTTCCCAGTCCTAAATTGAGTTGAATCACATGCAGTTTTTGGTCCTACGAGCTAGAGTTGTTTTCTGGTAAGGAAAGTCACTATTGCGCTCCCATTGACACACACAGTGCAAAGAGGACTCGCGTCTGTTCCCATCAAGTACAGTGTATTGGACTGAAGAGGAGCTACTGTTCTTGTCAGTTTCCTAAGCAGAGTTGAACTAGATATGGCCCGTGTGTGTAGGAAGCCCAGTTCTTTTGTACTGTAAGCTCACTGATCGAACCCATAGGAAACAGAGTAGAGTAGAAGAGTGCTCTTTTCTCAAAAGCAGAGTGTGTTTCTTGTAAGGCGAGCTAGCATTTGTTTCCCAGTCCTAAATGGAGTTGAATCACATGCAGTTTCTAATCCTAAGAGCAAGAGTTGTTTTCTGGTAAGAAGAGTCACTATTGCGCTCCCATTGTCATACACAGTGCAAATAGCACTGGCGTCTGTTCCCAGCATGTACAGTGTATTGGACTGAAGAGGATCTACTGTTCTTTTCAGTTTCCTAAGCAGAATTGAACTACATATAGCCCCTGTATGTAGGAAGCACAGTTCTTTTGTTCTGAGCAAGCTCACTGTTTTGGCCCTATAGGAAACACAGTAGAGTAGAAGAGTGCTCTTGTCTCAAAAGCAGAGTGTGTTTCTTGTAAGGCGAACTAGTGCTTGTTTCCCAGTCTGAAATGGAGTTGAATCACATGCAGTTTCTGGTCCTACGAGCAAGAGATGTTAACTGGTAAGAAGAGTCACTATTGCACTCCCATTGCCATATACAGTGAAAATAGCTATCGTGTCTGTTCCCAGCAAGTACAGTGTATTGGACTGAAGAGGAGCTACTGTTCTTGTCAGTTTCCTTAGCGGAGTTAAACTAGATATGGCCCGTGTGTGTAGGAAGCACAGTTCTTTTGTTCTGAGCAAGCTCACTGTTCGAACCCATAGTAAACACAGTAGATTAGAAGAGTGCTCTTTTCTCAAAAGCAGAGTGTGTTTCTTATAAGGCGAGCTAGCATTTGTTTCCCAGTCCTAAATGGAGTTGAATCACATGCAGTTTCCGGTCTTACGAGCAAGAGTTGTTTTCTGGTAAGAAGAGTGACTGTTGCGCTCCCTTTGTCATACACAGGGCAAATAGCACTGGCATCTGTTCCCAGCATGTACAGTGTATTGGACTGAAGAGGATCTACTGTTCTTGTCAGTTTCCTCAGCAGAATTGAAGTAGATATGGCCTTGTGTGTAGGAAGCACAGTTCTTTTGTTCTAAGTAAGCTCACTGTTCTGACCCTATAGGAAATACCGTAGAGTAGAAGAGTGATCTTTTCTGAAAAGCTGAGTGTGTTTCTTGTAAGGGGAGCTAGCATTTGTTTCCCAGTCCTAAATGGAGTTGAATCACATGCAGTTTTTGATCCTACGAGCAAGAGTTGTTTTCTGGTAAGGAAAGTCACTAATGCGCTCCCATTGCCACACACAGTGCAAAGAGGACTCGCGTCTGTTCCCATCAAGTACACTGTATTGGACTGAAGAGGAGCTACTGTTCTTGTCAGTTTCCTAAGCAGAGTTGAACTAGATATGGCCCGTGTGTGTAGGAAGCACAGTTCTTTTCTACTGTAAGCTCACTGATCGAACCCATAGGAAACACAGTAGAGTAGAAGAGTGCCATTTTCTCAAAAACAGAGTGTGTTTCTTGTAAGGCGAGCTAGCATTTGTTTCCCAGTCCTAAATGGAGTTGAATCACATGCAGTTTCTGGTCCTATGAGCAAGAGATGTTAACTGGTAAGAAGAGTCACTATTACGCTCCCATTGCCATATACAGTGAAAATAGCTATCGTGTCTGTTCCCAGCAAGTACAGTGTATTGGACTGAAGAGGAGCTACTGTTCTTGTCAGTTTCCTTAGCGGAGTTAAACTAGATATGGCCCGTGTGTGTAGGAAGCACAGTTCTTTTGTTCTGAGCAAGCTCACTGTTCGAACCCATAGTAAACACAGTAGATTAGAAGAGTGCTCTTTTCTCAAAAGCAGAGTGTGTTTCTTATAAGGCGAGCTAGCATTTGTTTCCCAGTCCTAAATGGAGTTGAATCACATGCAGTTTCCGGTCTTACGAGCAAGAGTTGTTTTCTGGTAAGAAGAGTGACTGTTGCGCTCCCTTTGTCATACACAGGGCAAATAGCACTGGCATCTGTTCCCAGCATGTACAGTGTATTGGACTGAAGAGGATCTACTGTTCTTGTCAGTTTCCTCAGCAGAATTGAAGTAGATATGGCCTTGTGTGTAGGAAGCACAGTTCTTTTGTTCTAAGTAAGCTCACTGTTCTGACCCTATAGGAAATACCGTAGAGTAGAAGAGTGATCTTTTCTCAAAAGCAGAGTGTGTTTCTTGTAAGGGGAGCTAGCATTTGTTTCCCAGTCCTAAATGGAGTTGAATCACATGCAGTTTTTGATCCTACGAGCAAGAGTTGTTTTCTGGTAAGGAAAGTCACTATTGCGCTCCCATTTCCACACACAGTGCAAAGAGGACTCGCGTCTGTTCCCATCAAGTACACTGTATTGGACTGAAGAGGAGCTACTGTTCTTGTCAGTTTCCTAAGCAGAGTTGAACTAGATATGGCCCGTGTGTGTAGGAAGCACAGTTCTTTTCTACTGTAAGCTCACTGATCGAACCCATAGGAAACACAGTAGAGTAGAAGAGTGCCATTTTCTCAAAAACAGAGTGTGTTTCTTGTAAGGCGAGCTAGCATTTGTTTCCCAGTCCTAAATGGAGTTGAATCACATGCAGTTTCTGGTCCTACGAGCAAGAGTTGTTTTCTATTAAGAAGAGTCACTATTGTGCTCCCATTGACATACACAGTGCAAATAGCACTCGCGTCTGTTCCCATCAAGTACAGTGTATGGGACTGAAGAGGATCTACTGTTCTTGTTAGTTTCCTAAGCAAAATTGAACTAGATATAGCCGTGTGTGTAGGAAGCACAGTTCTTTTGTTCTGAGTAAGGTCACTGTTCTGGCCCTATAGGAAACACAGTAGAGTAGAAGAGTGCTCTTTTCTAAAAAGCAGAGTGTGTTTCTTGTAAGGTGAGCTAGCATTTGTTTCCCAGTCCTAAATGGAGTTGAATCACATGCAGTTTGCGGTCCTATGAGCAAGAGTTCTTTTCTGGTAAGAAGAGTCACTATTGTGCTCCCATTGCCATACACAGCGCAAATAGCACTCGCGTCTGTTCTCAGCAAGTACAGTGTATTGGACTGAAGAGGAGCTACTGTTCTTGTCAGTTTCCTAAGCAGAGTTGAACTGGGTATGGCCCGTTTGTGTAGGAAGCAAAGTTTTTTTGTTCTGAGCAAGCTCACTGTTCGGACCCCATAGGAAACACAGTAGAGTACAAGAGTGCTCTTTTCTCAAAAGGAGAGTATGTTTCTTGTAAGGTGAGCTAGTGTTTGTTTCCCAGTCCTAAATGGAGTTGAATCACATGCAGTTTCTGGTCCTACGAGCAAGAGTTGTTTTCTGGTAAGAAGAGTCACTATTGCGCTCGCGTTGTCATACACATGGCAAATAGCACTGGCGTCTGTTCCAAGAATGTACAGTGTATTGGACTGAAGAGGATCTACTATTCTTGTCAGTTTCCTAAGCAGAATTGAACTAGATATGGCCGTGTGTGTAGGAAGCACATTTCTTTTGTTCTGAGCAAGCTCACTGTTCTGGCCCTATAGGAAACACAGTAGAGTAGAAGAGTGCTCTTTTCTCAAAAGCAGAGTGTGTTTCTTGTAAGGCGAGCTAGCGTTTGTTTCCCAGTACGAAATGGAGTTGAATCACATGCAGTTTCTGGTCCTACAAGCAAGAGTAGTTTTCTGGTAAGAAGAGTCACTATTGTGCTCCCATTGTCATACACAGGGCAAATAGCACTGGCGTCTGTTCCCAGCAAGTACAGTGTATGGGTCGGAACAGGATCTACTGTTCTTGTCAGTTTCCTAAGCAGAATTGACCTAGATATGGCACGTGTGTGTAGGAAGCACAGTTCTTTTGTTCTGAGCAAGCTCACTCTTTTGGCCCTATAGGAAACACAGTAGAGTAGAAGAGTGCTCTTTTCTCAAAAGCAGAGTGTGTTTCTTGTAAGGCGAGCTAGCGTTTGTTTCCCAGTCCTAAATTGAGTTGAATCACATGCAGTTTTTGGTCCTACGAGCTAGAGTTGTTTTCTGGTAAGGAAAGTCAATATTGCGCTCCCATTGACACACACAGTGCAAAGAGGACTCGCGTCTGTTCCCATCAAGTACAGTGTATTGGACTGAAGAGGAGCTACTGTTCTTGTCAGTTTCCTAAGCAGAGTTGAACTAGATATGGCCCGTGTGTGTAGGAAGCCCAGTTCTTTTGTACTGTAAGCTCACTGATCGAACCCATAGGAAACAGAGTAGAGTAGAAGAGTGCTCTTTTCTCAAAAGCAGAGTGTGTTTCTTGTAAGGCGAGCTAGCATTTGTTTCCCAGTCCTAAATGGAGTTGAATCACATGCAGTTTCTAATCCTAAGAGCAAGAGTTGTTTTCTGGTAAGAAGAGTCACTATTGCGCTCCCATTGTCATACACAGTGCAAATAGCACTGGCGTCTGTTCCCAGCATGTACAGTGTATTGGACTGAAGAGGATCTACTGTTCTTGTCAGTTTCCTAAGCAGAATTGAACTAGATATAGCCCCTGTATGTAGGAAGCACAGTTCTTTTGTTCTGAGCAAGCTCACTGTTTTGGCCCTATAGGAAACACAGTAGAGTAGAAGAGTGCTCTTTTCTGAAAAGCAGAGTGTGTTTCTTGTAAGGCGAACTAGTGCTTGTTTCCCAGTCTGAAATGGAGTTGAATCACATGCAGTTTCTGGTCCTATGAGCAAGAGATGTTAACTGGTAAGAAGAGTCACTATTACGCTCCCATTGCCATATACAGTGAAAATAGCTATCGTGTCTGTTCCCAGCAAGTACAGTGTATTGGACTGAAGAGGAGCTACTGTTCTTGTCAGTTTCCTTAGCGGAGTTAAACTAGATATGGCCCGTGTGTGTAGGAAGCACAGTTCTTTTGTTCTGAGCAAGCTCACTGTTCGAACCCATAGTAAACACAGTAGATTAGAAGAGTGCTCTTTTCTCAAAAGCAGAGTGTGTTTCTTATAAGGCGAGATAGCATTTGTTTCCCAGTCCTAAATGGAGTTGAATCACATGCAGTTTCTGGTCCTACGAGCAAGAGTTGTTTTCTGGTAAGAAGAGTGACTGTTGCGCTCCCTTTGTCATACACAGGGCAAATAGCACTGGCATCTGTTCTCAGCATGTACAGTGTATTGGACTGAAGAGGATCTACTGTTCTTGTCAGTTTCCTCAGCAGAATTGAAGTAGATATGGCCTTGTGTGTAGGAAGCACAGTTCTTTTGTTCTAAGTAAGCTCACTGTTCTGACCCTATAGGAAATACCGTAGAGTAGAAGAGTGATCTTTTCTGAAAAGCTGAGTGTGTTTCTTGTAAGGGGAGCTAGCATTTGTTTCCCAGTCCTAAATGGAGTTGAATCACATGCAGTTTTTGATCCTACGAGCAAGAGTTGTTTTCTGGTAAGGAAAGTCACTAATGCGCTCCCATTGCCACACACAGTGCAAAGAGGACTCGCGTCTGTTCCCATCAAGTACACTGTATTGGACTGAAGAGGAGCTACTGTTCTTGTCAGTTTCCTAAGCAGAGTTGAACTAGATATGGCCCGTGTGTGTAGGAAGCACAGTTCTTTTCTACTGTAAGCTCACTGATCGAACCCATAGGAAACACAGTAGAGTAGAAGAGTGCCATTTTCTCAAAAACAGAGTGTGTTTCTTGTAAGGCGAGCTAGCATTTGTTTCCCAGTCCTAAATGGAGTTGAATCACATGCAGTTTCTGGTCCTATGAGCAAGAGATGTTAACTGGTAAGAAGAGTCACTATTACGCTCCCATTGCCATATACAGTGAAAATAGCTATCGTGTCTGTTCCCAGCAAGTACAGTGTATTGGACTGAAGAGGAGCTACTGTTCTTGTCAGTTTCCTTAGCGGAGTTAAACTAGATATGGCCCGTGTGTGTAGGAAGCACAGTTCTTTTGTTCTGAGCAAGCTCACTGTTCGAACCCATAGTAAACACAGTAGATTAGAAGAGTGCTCTTTTCTCAAAAGCAGAGTGTGTTTCTTATAAGGCGAGCTAGCATTTGTTTCCCAGTCCTAAATGGAGTTGAATCACATGCAGTTTCCGGTCTTACGAGCAAGAGTTGTTTTCTGGTAAGAAGAGTGACTGTTGCGCTCCCTTTGTCATACACAGGGCAAATAGCACTGGCATCTGTTCCCAGCATGTACAGTGTATTGGACTGAAGAGGATCTACTGTTCTTGTCAGTTTCCTCAGCAGAATTGAAGTAGATATGGCCTTGTGTGTAGGAAGCACAGTTCTTTTGTTCTAAGTAAGCTCACTGTTCTGACCCTATAGGAAATACCGTAGAGTAGAAGAGTGATCTTTTCTCAAAAGCAGAGTGTGTTTCTTGTAAGGGGAGCTAGCATTTGTTTCCCAGTCCTAAATGGAGTTGAATCACATGCAGTTTTTGATCCTACGAGCAAGAGTTGTTTTCTGGTAAGGAAAGTCACTATTGCGCTCCCATTGCCACACACAGTGCAAAGAGGACTCGCGTCTGTTCCCATCAAGTACACTGTATTGGACTGAAGAGGAGCTACTGTTCTTGTCAGTTTCCTAAGCAGAGTTGAACTAGATATGGCCCGTGTGTGTAGGAAGCACAGTTCTTTTCTACTGTAAGCTCACTGATCGAACCCATAGGAAACACAGTAGAGTAGAAGAGTGCCATTTTCTCAAAAACAGAGTGTGTTTCTTGTAAGGCGAGCTAGCATTTGTTTCCCAGTCCTAAATGGAGTTGAATCACATGCAGTTTCTGGTCCTACGAGCAAGAGTTGTTTTCTATTAAGAAGAGTCACTATTGTGCTCCCATTGACATACACAGTGCAAATAGCACTCGCGTCTGTTCCCATCAAGTACAGTGTATGGGACTGAAGAGGATCTACTGTTCTTGTTAGTTTCCTAAGCAAAATTGAACTAGATATAGCCGTGTGTGTAGGAAGCACAGTTCTTTTGTTCTGAGTAAGGTCACTGTTCTGGCCCTATAGGAAACACAGTAGAGTAGAAGAGTGCTCTTTTCTAAAAAGCAGAGTGTGTTTCTTGTAAGGTGAGCTAGCATTTGTTTCCCAGTCCTAAATGGAGTTGAATCACATGCAGTTTGCGGTCCTATGAGCAAGAGTTCTTTTCTGGTAAGAAGAGTCACTATTGTGCTCCCATTGCCATACACAGCGCAAATAGCACTCGCGTCTGTTCTCAGCAAGTACAGTGTATTGGACTGAAGAGGAGCTACTGTTCTTGTCAGTTTCCTAAGCAGAGTTGAACTGGGTATGGCCCGTTTGTGTAGGAAGCAAAGTTTTTTTGTTCTGAGCAAGCTCACTGTTCGGACCCCATAGGAAACACAGTAGAGTACAAGAGTGCTCTTTTCTCAAAAGGAGAGTATGTTTCTTGTAAGGTGAGCTAGTGTTTGTTTCCCAGTCCTAAATGGAGTTGAATCACATGCAGTTTCTGGTCCTACGAGCAAGAGTTGTTTTCTGGTAAGAAGAGTCACTATTGCGCTCGCGTTGTCATACACATGGCAAATAGCACTGGCGTCTGTTCCAAGAATGTACAGTGTATTGGACTGAAGAGGATCTACTATTCTTGTCAGTTTCCTAAGCAGAATTGAACTAGATATGGCCGTGTGTGTAGGAAGCACATTTCTTTTGTTCTGAGCAAGCTCACTGTTCTGGCCCTATAGGAAACACAGTAGAGTAGAAGAGTGCTCTTTTCTCAAAAGCAGAGTGTGTTTCTTGTAAGGCGAGCTAGCGTTTGTTTCCCAGTACGAAATGGAGTTGAATCACATGCAGTTTCTGGTCCTACAAGCAAGAGTAGTTTTCTGGTAAGAAGAGTCACTATTGTGCTCCCATTGTCATACACAGGGCAAATAGCACTGGCGTCTGTTCCCAGCAAGTACAGTGTATGGGTCGGAACAGGATCTACTGTTCTTGTCAGTTTCCTAAGCAGAATTGACCTAGATATGGCACGTGTGTGTAGGAAGCACAGTTCTTTTGTTCTGAGCAAGCTCACTCTTTTGGCCCTATAGGAAACACAGTAGAGTAGAAGAGTGCTCTTTTCTCAAAAGCAGAGTGTGTTTCTTGTAAGGCGAGCTAGCGTTTGTTTCCCAGTCCTAAATTGAGTTGAATCACATGCAGTTTTTGGTCCTACGAGCTAGAGTTGTTTTCTGGTAAGGAAAGTCAATATTGCGCTCCCATTGACACACACAGTGCAAAGAGGACTCGCGTCTGTTCCCATCAAGTACAGTGTATTGGACTGAAGAGGAGCTACTGTTCTTGTCAGTTTCCTAAGCAGAGTTGAACTAGATATGGCCCGTGTGTGTAGGAAGCCCAGTTCTTTTGTACTGTAAGCTCACTGATCGAACCCATAGGAAACAGAGTAGAGTAGAAGAGTGCTCTTTTCTCAAAAGCAGAGTGTGTTTCTTGTAAGGCGAGCTAGCATTTGTTTCCCAGTCCTAAATGGAGTTGAATCACATGCAGTTTCTAATCCTAAGAGCAAGAGTTGTTTTCTGGTAAGAAGAGTCACTATTGCGCTCCCATTGTCATACACAGTGCAAATAGCACTGGCGTCTGTTCCCAGCATGTACAGTGTATTGGACTGAAGAGGATCTACTGTTCTTGTCAGTTTCCTAAGCAGAATTGAACTAGATATAGCCCCTGTATGTAGGAAGCACAGTTCTTTTGTTCTGAGCAAGCTCACTGTTTTGGCCCTATAGGAAACACAGTAGAGTAGAAGAGTGCTCTTTTCTGAAAAGCAGAGTGTGTTTCTTGTAAGGCGAACTAGTGCTTGTTTCCCAGTCTGAAATGGAGTTGAATCACATGCAGTTTCTGGTCCTATGAGCAAGAGATGTTAACTGGTAAGAAGAGTCACTATTACGCTCCCATTGCCATATACAGTGAAAATAGCTATCGTGTCTGTTCCCAGCAAGTACAGTGTATTGGACTGAAGAGGAGCTACTGTTCTTGTCAGTTTCCTTAGCGGAGTTAAACTAGATATGGCCCGTGTGTGTAGGAAGCACAGTTCTTTTGTTCTGAGCAAGCTCACTGTTCGAACCCATAGTAAACACAGTAGATTAGAAGAGTGCTCTTTTCTCAAAAGCAGAGTGTGTTTCTTATAAGGCGAGATAGCATTTGTTTCCCAGTCCTAAATGGAGTTGAATCACATGCAGTTTCTGGTCCTACGAGCAAGAGTTGTTTTCTGGTAAGAAGAGTGACTGTTGCGCTCCCTTTGTCATACACAGGGCAAATAGCACTGGCATCTGTTCTCAGCATGTACAGTGTATTGGACTGAAGAGGATCTACTGTTCTTGTCAGTTTCCTCAGCAGAATTGAAGTAGATATGGCCTTGTGTGTAGGAAGCACAGTTCTTTTGTTCTAAGTAAGCTCACTGTTCTGACCCTATAGGAAATACCGTAGAGTAGAAGAGTGATCTTTTCTCAAAAGCAGAGTGTGTTTCTTGTAAGGGGAGCTAGCATTTGTTTCCCAGTCCTAAATGGAGTTGAATCACATGCAGTTTTTGATCCTACGAGCAAGAGTTGTTTTCTGGTAAGGAAAGTCACTATTGCGCTCCCATTGCCACACACAGTGCAAAGAGGACTCGCGTCTGTTCCCATCAAGTACACTGTATTGGACTGAAGAGGAGCTACTGTTCTTGTCAGTTTCCTAAGCAGAGTTGAAATAGAAATGGCCCGTGTGTGTAGGAAGCACAGTTCTTTTCTACTGTAAGCTCACTGATCGAACCCATAGGAAACACAGTAGAGTAGAAGAGTGCCCTTTTCTCAAAAACAGAGTGTGTTTCTTGTAAGGCGAGCTAGCGTTTGTTTCCCAGTCCTAAATGGAGTTGAATCACATGCAGTTTCTGGTCCTACGAGCAAGAGTTGTTTTCTATTAAGAAGAGTCACTATTGTGCTCCCATTGACATACACAGTGCAAATAGCACTCGCGTCTGTTCCCATCAAGTACAGTGTATGGGACTGAAGAGGTTCTACTGTTCTTGTTAGTTTCCTAAGCAAAATTGAACTAGATATAGCCGTGTGTGTAGGAAGCACAGTTCTTTTGTTCTGAGTAAGGTCAATGTTCGGGCCCTATAGGAAACACAGTAGAGTAGAAGAGTGCTCTTTTCTAAAAAGCAGAGTGTGTTTCTTGTAAGGTGAGCTAGCATTTGTTTCCCAGTCCTAAATGGAGTTGAATCACATGCAGTTTGCGGTCCTATGAGCAAGAGTTCTTTTCTGGTAAGAAGAGTCACTATTGTGCTCCCATTGCCATACACAGTGCAAATAGCACTCGCGTCTGTTCCCAGCAAGTACAGTGTATTGGACTGAAGAGGAGCTACTGTTCTTGTCAGTTTCCTAAGCAGAGTTGAACTAGATATAGCCCATGTGTGTAGATAGCACAGTTCTTTTGTTCTGACAAGCTCACTATTCTGGTCCTATAGGAAACACAGTAGAGTAGAAGAGTGCTCTTTTCTCAAAAGCAGAGTGTTTTTCTTGTAAGGCGAGCTAGCGTTTGTTTCGCAGTCCTAAATGGAGTTGAATCACATTCAGTTTGTGGTCCTATGAGCAAGAGATATTTTCTGGTAAGAAGAGTCACTATTGCGGTCCCATTGTCATACACATTGCAAATAGCACTAGCATCTTTCCCCTGCATGTACAGTGTATTGGACTGAAGAGGATCTACTGTTCCTGTCAGTTTCCTATGCAGAATTGAACTGGATATGGCCCGTGTGTGTAGGAAGCACAGTTCTTTTGTTCTGAGCAAGCTCACTGTTCAGACCCCATAGGAATCACTGTAGAGTAGAAGAGTGCTCTTTTCTCAAAAGCAGAGTGTGTTTCTTGTAAGGCGAGCTAGCGTTTCTTTCGCAGTCCTAAATGGAGTTGAATCCCATGAAGTTTCTGGTCCTACGAGCAAGAGTTGTTTTCTTGTAAGAAGAGTCACTATTGCGCTCCCATTATCATACACAGGGCAAATAGCACTGGTGTCTGTTCCCAGCATGTACAGTGTATTGGACTGAAGAGGAGCTACTGTTCTTGTCAGTTTCCTAAGCAGAGTTGAACTAGATATAGCCCGTGTGTGTACGAAGCACAGTTCTTTTGTTCTGAGCAAGCTCACTATTCTGGCCCTATAGGAAACACAGTAGAGTAGAAGAGTGCTCTTTTCTCAAAAGCAGAGTGTTTTTCTTGTAAAGCGAGCTAGCGTTTGTTTCCCAGTCCTAAAGGGAGTTGAATCACATGCAGTTTCTGGTCCTACAAGCAAGAGTAGTTTTCTGGTAAGAAGAGTCACTATTGTGCTCCCATTGTCATACACAGGGCAAATAGCACTGGCGTCTGTTCCCAGCAAGTACAGTGTATGGGTCGGAACAGGATCTACTGTTCTTGTCAGTTTCCTAAGCAGAATTGAACTAGATATGGCACGTGTGTGTAGGAAGCACAGTTCTTTTGTTCTGAGCAAGCTCACTCTTTTGGCCATATAGGAAACACAGTAGAGTAGAAGAGTGCTCTTTTCTCAAAAGCAGAGTGTGTTTCTTGTAAGGCGAGCTAGCGTTTGTTTCCCAGTCCTAAATTGAGTTGAATCACATGCAGTTTTTGGTCCTACGAGCTAGAGTTGTTTTCTGGTAAGGAAAGTCACTATTGCGCTCCCATTGCCACACACAGTGCAAAGAGGACTCGCGTCTGTTCCCATCAAGTACAGTGTATTGGACTGAAGAGGAGCTACTGTTCTTGTCAGTTTCCTAAGCAGAGTTGAACTAGATATGGCCCGTGTGTGTAGGAAGCCCAGTTCTTTTGTACTGTAAGCTCACTGATCGAACCCATAGGAAACAGAGTAGAGTAGAAGAGTGCTCTTTTCTCAAAAGCAGAGTGTGTTTCTTGTAAGGCGAGCTAGCATTTGTTTCCCAGTCCTAAATGGAGTTGAATCACATGCAGTTTCTAATCCTAAGAGCAAGAGTTGTTTTCTGGTAAGAAGAGTCACTATTGCGCTCCCATTGTCATACACAGTGCAAATAGCACTGGCGTCTGTTCCCAGCATGTACAGTGTATTGGACTGAAGAGGATCTACTGTTCTTTTCAGTTTCCTAAGCAGAATTGAACTACATATAGCCCCTGTATGTAGGAAGCACAGTTCTTTTGTTCTGAGCAAGCTCACTGTTTTGGCCCTATAGGAAACACAGTAGAGTAGAAGAGTGCTCTTGTCTCAAAAGCAGAGTGTGTTTCTTGTAAGGCGAACTAGTGCTTGTTTCCCAGTCTGAAATGGAGTTGAATCACATGCAGTTTCTGGTCCTACGAGCAAGAGATGTTAACTGGTAAGAAGAGTCACTATTGCACTCCCATTGCCATATACAGTGAAAATAGCTATCGTGTCTGTTCCCAGCAAGAACAGTGTATTGGACTGAAGAGGAGCTACTGTTCTTGTCAGTTTCCTTAGCGGAGTTAAACTAGATATGGCCCGTGTGTGTAGGAAGCACAGTTCTTTTGTTCTGAGCAAGCTCACTGTTCGAACCCATAGTAAACACAGTAGATTAGAAGAGTGCTCTTTTCTCAAAAGCAGAGTGTGTTTCTTATAAGGCGAGCTAGCATTTGTTTCCCAGTCCTAAATGGAGTTGAATCACATGCAGTTTCCGGTCTTACGAGCAAGAGTTGTTTTCTGGTAAGAAGAGTGACTGTTGCGCTCCCTTTGTCATACACAGGGCAAATAGCACTGGCATCTGTTCCCAGCATGTACAGTGTATTGGACTGAAGAGGATCTACTGTTCTTGTCAGTTTCCTCAGCAGAATTGAAGTAGATATGGCCTTGTGTGTAGGAAGCACAGTTCTTTTGTTCTAAGTAAGCTCACTGTTCTGACCCTATAGGAAATACCGTAGAGTAGAAGAGTGATCTTTTCTCAAAAGCTGAGTGTGTTTCTTGTAAGGGGAGCTAGCATTTGTTTCCCAGTCCTAAATGGAGTTGAATCACATGCAGTTTTTGATCCTACGAGCAAGAGTTGTTTTCTGGTAAGGAAAGTCACTATTGCGCTCCCATTGCCACACACAGTGCAAAGAGGACTCGCGTCTGTTCCCATCAAGTACACTGTATTGGACTGAAGAGGAGCTACTGTTCTTGTCAGTTTCCTAAGCAGAGTTGAACTAGATATGGCCCGTGTGTGTAGGAAGCACAGTTCTTTTCTACTGTAAGCTCACTGATCGAACCCATAGGAAACACAGTAGAGTAGAAGAGTGCCATTTTCTCAAAAGCAGAGTGTGTTTCTTGTAAGGCGAGCTAGCTTTTGTTTCCCAGTCCTAAATGTAGTTGAATCACATGCAGTTTCTTGTCCTACGAGCAAGAGTTGTTTTCTGGTACGAAGAGTCACTTTTGTGCTCCCATTGTCATACACAGGGCCAATAGCACTGGCGTCTGTTCCCAGCATGTACAGTGTATGGGACTGAAGAGGTTCTACTGTTCTTGTTAGTTTCTTAAGCAGAATTGAACTAGATATGGCCGTATTTGTAGGAATCACAGTTCTTTTGTTCTAAGCAAACTCACTGTTCTGGCCCTATAGGAAAAACAGTAGAGTAGAAGAGTGCTCTTTTCTCAAAAGCAGAGTGTGTTTCTTGTAAGGCGAGCTAGCGTTTGTTTCCCAGTACTAAATGGAGTTGAATCACATCCTGTTTTTGGTCCTACGAGCAAGAGTTGTTTTCTGGTAAGGAAAGTCACTATTGCGCTCCCATTGTCAGACACAGTGCAAATAGCACTCGCGTCTGTTCCCAGCAAGTACAGTGTATTGGACTGAAGAGGATCTACTGTTCTTGTCAGTTTCCTAAGCAGAATTGAACTAGATATGGCCGTATTTGTAGGAAGCACAGTTCTTTTGTTCTGAGCAAACTCACTGTTCTGGCCCTATAGGAAACACATTAGAGTAGAAGAGTGCTCTTTTCTCAAAAGCAGAGTGTGTTTATTGTAAGGAGAGCTACCGTTTGTTTCCCATTTCTAAATGGATTTGAAATACATGCAGTTTCTGGTCCTACGAGCAAGAGATGTTTTCTGGTAAGAAGAGTCACTATTGTGCTCCCATTGTCATAAACAGGGCAAATAGCACTGGCATCTGTTCCTAGCAAGTACAGTGTATTGGACTGAAGCGGAGCTACTCTTCTTGTCAGTTTACTAAGCAGAGTTGAACTAGATATGGCCCGTGTGTGTAGGAAGCACAGTTCTTTTGTTCTGAGCAAGCTCACTTTTCGGACCCCAAAGAAAACACATTAGAGTAGAAGAGTGCTCTTTTCTCAAAAGCAGAGTATGTTTCTTATAAGGCGAGCTAGTGTTTGTTTCCCAGTCAGAATTGGAGTTGAATCCCATGCAGTTTTTGGTCCTACCAGCAAGAGGTGTTTTCCGATAAGAAGAGTCACTATTGTGCTTCTATTGCCATACACAGATCAAATAGCACTCGCGTCTGTTCCCAGCTATTACAGTGTATTGGACTGAAGAGGAGCTACCGTTCTTGTCAGTTTCCTAAGCAGAGTTGAACTAGATATGGCCCGTGTGTGTAGGAAGCACAGTTCTTTTGTTCTGAGCAAGCTCACTGTTCGGACCCCATAGGAAATACAGTAGGGTAGAAGAGTGCTCTTTTCTCAAAAGCAGAGTGTGTTTCTTGTAAGGCGAGCTAGCGTTTGTTTCCCAGTCCTAAATGGAGTTGAATCACATGCAGTTTTTGGTCCTACGAGCAAGAGTTGTTTTCTCGTAAGCAAAGTCACTATTGTTCTCCCATTGCCATACACAGTGCAAATAGCACTCGTGTCTGTTCCCAGCAAGTACAGTGTATTGGACTGAAGAGGAGCTACTGTTCTTGTCAGTTTCCTAAGCAGAGTTGAACTAGACATGGCCCGTGTGTGTAGGAAGCACAGTTCTTTTGTTCTGAGCAAGCTCAATGTTCGAACCCCATATGAACCACAGTAGAATAGAAGACTGCTCTTTTCTCAAAAACAGAGTGTGTTTCTTGTAAGGCGAGCTAGCGTTTGTTTCCCAGTCCTAAATGGAGTTGAATCACATGCAGTTTTTGGTCCTACGAGCAAGAGTTGTTTTCTGGTAAGGAAAGTCACTATTGCGCTCCCTTTGCCATACACAGTGCAAATAGCACTGGCGTCTGTTCCCAGCAATACAGTGTATTGGACTGAAGAGGAGCTACTGTTCTTGTCAGTTTCCTAAGCAGAGTTCAACTAGATATGGCCCATGTGTGTAGGAAGCACAGTTCTTTTTTTCTGAGCAAGCTCACTGTTCGGACCCCATAGGAAACACAGTAGAGTAGAAGAGTGCTCTTTTCTCAAAAGCAGAGTGTGTTTCTTGTAAGGCGAGCTAACGTTTGTTTCCCAGTCCTAAATGGAGTTGAATCACATGCAGTTTCTTGTCCTATGAGCAAGAGTTGTTTTCTGGTAAGAAGAGTAACTATTGCGCTCCCATTTTCATACACAGGGCAAATAGCACTGGCGTCTGTTCCCAGCATGTACAGTGTATTGGACTGAAGAGGATCTACTGTTCTTGTCAGTTTCCTAAGCAGAATTGAACTAGATATGGCCGTATTTGTAGGAAGCACAGTTCTTTTGTTCTGAGCAAACTCACTCTTCTGGCCCTATAGGAGACACAGTAGAGTAGAAGAGTGCTCTTTTCTCAAAAGCAGAGTGTGTTTCTTGTAAGGCGAGCTAGCGTTTGTTTCCCAGTCTTAAATGGAGTTGAATCACATGCAGTTTTTGGTCCTACATGCAAGAGTTGTTTTCTGGTAATGAAAGTCACTATTGTGCTCCCATTTCCATACACAGTGCAAATAGCACTCGCATCTGTTCCCAGCAAGTACAGTGTATTGGACTGAAGCTGAGCTACTGTTCTTGTCAGTTTGCTAAGCAGAGTTGAACTACATATGGCCCCTGTGTGTAGGAAGCACAGTTCTTTTGTTCTGAGCAAGCTCACTGTTCGGACCACATAGGAAACACAGAAGAGTAGAAGAGTGCTCTTTTCTCAAAAGCAGAGTGTGTTTCTTGTAAGGCGAGCTAGCGTTTGTTTCCCATTCCTAAATGGAGTTGAATGACATGCAGTTTTTGGTCCTACCAGCAAGAGTTGTTTTCTGGTAAGGAAAGTCACTATTGCGCTCCCAATGCCATACACAGTGCAAATAGCACTCGCGTCTGTTCCCAGCAAGTACAGTGTATTGGACTGAAGCTGAGCTACTGTTCTTGTCAGTTTCCTAAACAGAGTTGAACTAGATATGGCCCCTGTGTGTAGGAAGCACAGTTCTTTTGTTCTGAGCAAGCTCACTGTTCGGACCCCATAGGAAACACAGTAGAGTAGAAGAGTGCTCTTTTCTCAAAAGCAGAGTGTGTTTCTTGTAAGGCAAGCTAGCGTTTGTTTCCCAGTAATATATGGAGTTGAATCACATCCTGTTTTTGGTCCTACGAGCAAGATTTGATTTCTGATAAGAAGAGTCACTATTGCGCTCCTATTGCCATACACAGTACAAAAAGCACTCGTGTCTGTTCCCAGCATGTACAGTGTATTGGACTGAAGAGGAGATACTGTTCTTGTCAGTTTACTAAGCAGAGTTGAACTAGATATGGCCCGTGTTTGGAGGAAGCACAGTTCTTTTGTTCTTAGCACGCTCACTTTTAGGACCCCATAGGATACACAGTAGAGTAGAAGTGTGCTCTTTTCTCAAAAGCAGAGTGTGTTTCTTGTAAGGCGAGCTAGCGTTTGTTTACCAGTCCTAAATGGAGTTGAATCACATGCAGTTTCTTGTCCTATGAGCAAGAGTTGTTTTCTGGTAAGAAGAGTCACTATTGTGCTCCAATTGTATACACAGGGCAAATAGCACTGGCGTCTGTTCCCAGCATGTACAGTTTATTGGAATGAAGAGGACCTACTGTTCTTGTCAGTTTCCTAAGCAGAATTGAACTAGATATCGCCTTATTTGCATGAAGCACAGTTCTTTTGTTCTGAGCAAGCTCACTTTTCGGACCACATAGGAAACAAAGTAGAGTAGAAAAGTGCTCATTTCTCAAAAGCAGAGTGTGTTTCTTGTAAGGCAAGCTAGCGTTTGTTTCCCAGTACTAAATGGAGTTGAATCACATCCTGTTTTTGGTCCTACGAGGAAGAGTTGTTTTCTGGTAAGGAAAGTCAGTATTGCGCTCCCATTGTCAGACACAGGGCAAATAGCACTGGCGTCTGTTCCCAGCATGTACAGTTTATTGGACTGAAGAGGATCTACTGTTCTTGTCAGTTTCCTAAGCAGAATTGAACTAGATATGGCCGTATTTGTAGGAAGCACAGTTCTTTTGTTCTGAGCAAACACACTGTTCTGGCCCTATAGGAAACACAGTAGAGTAGATGATTGCTCTTTTCTCAAAAGCAGAGTGAGTTTCTTGTAAGGCGAGCTAGCGTTTGTTTCCCAGTCCTAAATGGAGTTGAATCACATGCAGTTTCTGGTCCTACCAGCAAGAGTTGTTTTCTGGTAAGGAAAGTCACTATTGCGCTCCCATTGCCATACACAGTTCAAATACCACTCGCGTCTGATCCCAGCAAGTACAGTGTATTGGACTGAAGCAGAGCTACTGTTCTTGTCAGTTTCCTAAGCAGAGTTGAACTAGATATGGCCCCTGTGTGTAGGAAGCACAGTTCTTTTGTTCTGAGCAAGCTCACTGTTCGGACCCCATAGGAAACACAGTAGAGTAGAAGAGTGCTCTTTTCTCAGAAGCAGAGTGTGTTTCTTGTAAAGCGAGCTAGCGTTTGTTTCCCAGTTTTAAATGGAGTTGAATCACATGCAGTTTCTTGTCCTACGCGCAAGAGTTGTTTTCTGGTAAGAAGAGTCACTATTATGCTCCCATTGTCATTCACAGGGCAAATAACACTGGCGTCTGTTCCCAGCATGTACACTGTATTGGACTGAAGAGGATCTACTGTTCTTTTCAGTTTCCTAAGCATAATTGAACTAGATATGGCCGTATTTGTATGAAGCACAGTTCTTTTGTTCTGAGCAAGCTCACTGTTCTTGCCCTATAGGAAACACAGTAGAGTAGAAGAGTGCTCTTTTCTCAAAAGCAGAGTGTGTTTCTTGTAAGGCAAGCTAGCGTTTGTTTCCCAGTCCTAAATGGAGTTGAATCACATGCAGTTTTTGGTCCTATGAGCAAGAGTTGTTTTCTGGTAAGGAAAGTCACTATTGTGCTCCCAATGCCATACACAGTGCAAATAGCACTCGCGTCTGTTCCCAGCAAGTACAGTGTATTGGACTGAAGAGGAGCTACTGTTCTTGTCAGTTTCCTAAGCAGAGTTGAACAGGATATGGCCCCTGTGTGTAGGAAGCACAGTTCTTTTGTTCTGAGCAAGCTCACTGTTCAGACCCCATAGGAAACACAGTAGAGTAGAAGAGTGCTCTTTTCACAAAAGCAGAGTATGTTTCTTGTAAGGCGAGCTAGCATTTGTTTCCCAATCCTAAATGGAGTTGAATCACATGCAGTATCTGGTCCTACGAACAAGTGTTGCTTTCTGGTAAGAAGAGCCACTATTGAGCTCCCATTGTCATACACAGTGCAAATAGCACTCGTGTCTGTTCCCAGCAAGTACAGTGTATTGGACTGAAGAGGAGCTACTGTTCTTGTCAGTTTCCTAAGCAGAGTTGAACTAGATATGGCCCGTGTGTGGAGAAAGCACAGTTCTTTTGTTCTGAGCAAGCTCAATGTTCGGACCCCATATGAACCACAGTAGAATAGAAGACTGCTCTTTTCTCAAAAACAGAGTGTGTTTCTTGTAAGCCAAGCTAGCGTTTGTTTCCCAGTCCTAAATGTAGTTGAATCACATGCAGTTTTTGGTCCTACGAGCAAGAGTTGTTTTCTGGTAAGGAAAGTCACTTTTGCGCTCCCTTTGCCATACACAGTGCAAATAGTACTGGCGTCTGTTCCCAGCAATACAGTGTATTGGACTGAAGAGGAGCTACTGTTCTTGTCAGTTTCCTAAGCAGAGTTGAACTAGATATGGCCCATGTGTGTAGGAAGCACAGTTCTTTTTTTCTGAGCAAGCTCACTGTTCGGACCCCATAGGAAACACAGTAGAGTAGAAGAGTGCTCTTTTCTCAAAAGCAGAGTGTGTTTCTTGTAAGGCGAGCTAACGTTTGTTTCCCAGTCCGAAATGGAGTTGAATCACATGCAGTTTCTTGTCCTATGAGCAAGAGTTGTTTTCTGGTAAGAAGAGTAACTATTGCGCTCCCATTTTCATACACAGGGCAAATAGCACTGGCGTCTGTTCCCAGCATGTACAGTGTATTGGACTGAAGAGGATCTACTGTTCTTGTCAGTTTCCTAAGCAGAATTGAACTAGATATGGCCATATTTGTAGGAAGCACAGTTCTTTTGTTCTGAGCAAACTCACTCTTCTGGCCCTATAGGAGACAGAGTAGAGTAGAAGAGTGCTCTTTTCTCAAAAGCAGAGTGTGTTTCCTGTAAGGCGAGCTAGCGTTTGTTTCCCAGTCTTAAATGGAGTTGAATCACATGCAGTTTTTGGTCCTACATGCAAGAGTTGTTTTCTGGTAATGAAAGTCACTATTGTGCTCCCATTTCCATACACAGTGCAAATAGCACTCGCATCTGTTCCCAGCAAGTACAGTGTATTGGACTGAAGCTGAGCTACTGTTCTTGTCAGTTTGCTAAACAGAGTTGAACTAGATATGGCCCCTGTGTGTAGGAAGCACAGTTCTTTTGTTCTGAGCAAGCTCACTGTTCGGACCATATAGGAAACACAGAAGAGTAGAAGAGTGCTCTTTTCTCAAAAGCAGAGTGTGTTTCTTGTAAGGCGAGCTAGCGTTTGTTTCCCATTCCTAAATGGAGTTGAATCACATGCAGTTTTTGGTCCTACGAACAAGAGTTGTTTTCTGGTAAGGAAAGTCACTATTGCGCTCCCAATGCCATACACAGTGCAAATAGCACTCGCGTCTGTTCCCAGCAAGTACAGTGTATTGGACTGAAGCGGAGCTACTGTTCTTGTCAGTTTCCTAAACAGAGTTGAACTAGATATGGCCCCTGTGTGTAGGAAGCACAGTTCTTTTGTTCTGAGCAAGCTCACTGTTCGGACCCCATAGGAAACACAGTAGAGTAGAAGAGTGCTCTTTTCTCAAAAGCAGAGTGTGTTTCTTGTAAGGCAAGCTAGCTTTTGTTTCCCAGTACTAAATGGAGTTGAATCACATCCTGTTTTTGGTCCTACGAGCAAGAGTTGTTTTCTGATAAGAAGAGTCACTATTGCGCTCCTATTGCCATACACAGTACAAATAGCACTCGTGTCTGTTCCCAGCATGTACAGTGTATTGGACTGAAGAGGAGCTACTGTTCTTGTCAGTTTCCTAAGCAGAGTTGAACTAGATATGGCCCGTGTGTGGAAGAAGCACAGTTCTTTTGTTCTTAGGAAGCTCACTGTTGGGACCCCATAGGATACACAGTAGAGTAGAAGAGTGCTCTTTTCTCAAAAGCAGAGTGTGTTTCTTGTAAGGCGAGCTAGCGTTTGTTTACCAGTCCTAAATGGAGTTGAATCACATGCAGTTTCTTGTCCTACGAGCAAGAGTTGTTTTCTGGTAAGAAGAGTCACTATTGTGCTCCAATTGTCATACACAGGGCAAATAGCACTGGCGTCTGTTCCCAGCATGTAAAGTGTATTGGAATGAAGAGGACCTACTGTTCTTGTCAGTTTCCTAAGCAGAATTGAACTAGATATGGCCTTATTTGTATGAAGCACAGTTCTTTTGTTCTGAGCAAGCTCACTTTTCGGACCCCATAGGAAACACAGTAGAGTAGAATAGTCCTCTTTTCTCAAAAGCAGAGTGTGTTTCTTGTAAGGCAAGCTAGCTTTTGTTTCCCAGTACTAAATGGAGTTGAATCACATCCTGTTTTTGGTCCTACGAGGAAGAGTTGTTTTCTGGTAAGGAAAGTCAGTATTGCGCTCCCATTGTCAGACACAGGGCAAATAGCACTGCCGTCTGTTCCCAGCATGTACAGTTTATTGGACTGAAGAGGATCTACTGTTCTTGTCAGTTTCCTAAGCAGAATTGAACTAGATATGGCCGTATTTGTAGGAAGCACAATTCTTTTGTTCTGAGCAAACACACTGTTCTGGCCCTATAGGAAACAAAGTAGAGTAGATGATTGCTCTTTTCTCAAAAGCAGAGTATGTTTCTTGTAAGGCGAGCTAGCGTTTGTTTCCCAGTCCTAAATGGAGTTGAATCACATGCAGTTTCTGGTCCTACCAGCAAGAGATGTTTTCTGGTAAGGAAAGTCACTATTGCGCTCCCATTGCCATACACAGTTCAAATACCACTCGCGTCTGATCCCAGCAAGTACAGTGTATTGGACTGAAGCGGAGCTACTGTTCTTGTCAGTTTCCTAAGCAGAGTTGAACTAGATATGGCCCCTGTGTGTAGGAAGCACAGTTCTTTTGTTCTGAGCAAGCTCACTGTTCGGACCCCATAGGAAACACAGTAGAGTAGAAGAGTGCTCTTTTCTCAGAAGCAGAGTGTGTTTCTTGTAAAGCGAGCTAGCGTTTGTTTCCCAGTTTTAAATGGAGTTGAATCACATGCAGTTTCTTGTCCTACGAGCAAGAGTTGTTTTCTGGTAAGAAGAGTCACTATTATGCTCCCATTGTCATTCACAGGGCAAATAACACTGGCGTCTGTTCCCAGCATGTACACTGTATTGGACTTAAGAGGATCTACTGTTCTTTTCAGTTTCCTAAGCATAATTGAACTAGATATGGCCGTATTTGTATGAAGCACAGTTCTTTTGTTCTGAGCAAGCTCACTGTTCTTGCCCTATAGGAAACACAGTAGAGTAGAAGAGTGCTCTTTTCTCAAAAGCAGAGTGTGTTTCTTGTATGGCGAGCTAGTGTTTGTTTCCCAGTCCCTAATGGAGTTGAATCACATGCAGTTTTTGGTCCTACGAGCAAGAGTTGTTTTCTGGTAAGGAAAGTCACTATTGTGCTCCCAATGCCATACACAGTGCAAATAGCACTCGCGTCTGTTCCCAGCAAGTACAGTGTATTGGACTGAAGAGGAGCTACTGTTCTTGTCAGTTTCCTAAGCAGAGTTGAACAGGATATGGCACCTGTGTGTAGGAAGCACAGTTCTTTTGTTCTGAGCAAGCTCACTGTTCGGACCCCATAGGAAACACAGTAGAGTAGAAGAGTGCTCTTTTCTCAAAAGCAGAGTATGTTTCTTGTAAGGCGAGCTAGCATTTGTTTCCCAATCCTAAATGGAGTTGAATCACATGCAGTATCTGGTCCTACGAGCAAGAGTTGTTTTCTGGTAAGAAGAGTCACTATTGAGCTCCCATTGTCATACACAGTGCAAATAGCACTCGTGTTTGTTCCCAGCAAGTACAGTGTATTGGACTGAAGAGGAGGTACTGTTCTTGTCACTTTCCTAAGCAGAGTTGAACTAGATATGGCCCCTGTGTGTAGGAAGCACAGTTCTTTTGTTCTGAGCAAGCTCACTGTTCGGACCCCATAGGAAACACATTAGAGTAGAAGAGTGCTCTTTTCTCAAAAGGAGAGTGTGTTTCTTTTAATGCGAGCTAGTGTTTGTTTCCAAATCAGAAATGGAGTTGAATCCCACGCAGTTTCTGGTCCTACGAGCAAGAGTTGTTTTCTGGTAAGAAGAGTCACTATTGTGCTCCCATTTTCATACACAGGTCAAATAGCACTGGCGTCTGTTCCCAGCAAGTACAGTGTATTGGACTGAAGCGGAGCTACTGTTCTTGTCAGTTTCCTAAGCAGAGTTGAACTAGATATGGCCCCTGTGTGTAGGAAGCACAGTTTTTTTGTTCTGAGCAAGCTCACTGTTCGGACCCCATAGAAAACACATTAGAGTAGAAGAGTGCTCTTTTCTCAAAAGCAGAGTGTGTTTCTTGTAAGGCGAGCTAGCATTTGTTTCCCAATCCTAAATGGAGTTGAATCACATGCAGTATCTGGTCCTACGAACAAGTGTTGCTTTCTGGTAAGAAGAGCCACTATTGAGCTCCCATTGTCATACACAGTGCAAATAGCACTCGTGTCTGTTCCCAGCAAGTACACTGTATTGGACTGAAGAGGAGCTACTGTTCTTGTCAGTTTCCTAAGCAGAGTTGAACTAGATATGGCCCGTGTGTGGAGAAAGCACAGTTCTTTTGTTCTGAGCAAGCTCAATGTTCGGACCCCATATGAACCACAGTAGAATAGAAGACTGCTCTTTTCTCAAAAACAGAGTGTGTTTCTTGTAAGCCAAGCTAGCGTTTGTTTCCCAGTCCTAAATGTAGTTGAATCACATGCAGTTTTTGGTCCTACGAGCAAGAGTTGTTTTCTGGTAAGGAAAGTCACTTTTGCGCTCCCTTTGCCATACACAGTGCAAATAGTACTGGCGTCTGTTCCCAGCAATACAGTGTATTGGACTGAAGAGGAGCTACTGTTCTTGTCAGTTTCCTAAGCAGAGTTGAACTAGATATGGCCCATGTGTGTAGGAAGCACAGTTCTTTTTTTCTGAGCAAGCTCACTGTTCGGACCCCATAGGAAACACAGTAGAGTAGAAGAGTGCTCTTTTCTCAAAAGCAGAGTGTGTTTCTTGTAAGGCGAGCTAACGTTTGTTTCCCAGTCCGAAATGGAGTTGAATCACATGCAGTTTCTTGTCCTATGAGCAAGAGTTGTTTTCTGGTAAGAAGAGTAACTATTGCGCTCCCATTTTCATACACAGGGCAAATAGCACTGGCGTCTGTTCCCAGCATGTACAGTGTATTGGACTGAAGAGGATCTACTGTTCTTGTCAGTTTCCTAAGCAGAATTGAACTAGATATGGCCATATTTGTAGGAAGCACAGTTCTTTTGTTCTGAGCAAACTCACTCTTCTGGCCCTATAGGAGACAGAGTAGAGTAGAAGAGTGCTCTTTTCTCAAAAGCAGAGTGTGTTTCCTGTAAGGCGAGCTAGCGTTTGTTTCCCAGTCTTAAATGGAGTTGAATCACATGCAGTTTTTGGTCCTACATGCAAGAGTTGTTTTCTGGTAATGAAAGTCACTATTGTGCTCCCATTTCCATACACAGTGCAAATAGCACTCGCATCTGTTCCCAGCAAGTACAGTGTATTGGACTGAAGCTGAGCTACTGTTCTTGTCAGTTTGCTAAACAGAGTTGAACTAGATATGGCCCCTGTGTGTAGGAAGCACAGTTCTTTTGTTCTGAGCAAGCTCACTGTTCGGACCATATAGGAAACACAGAAGAGTAGAAGAGTGCTCTTTTCTCAAAAGCAGAGTGTGTTTCTTGTAAGGCGAGCTAGCGTTTGTTTCCCATTCCTAAATGGAGTTGAATCACATGCAGTTTTTGGTCCTACGAACAAGAGTTGTTTTCTGGTAAGGAAAGTCACTATTGCGCTCCCAATGCCATACACAGTGCAAATAGCACTCGCGTCTGTTCCCAGCAAGTACAGTGTATTGGACTGAAGCGGAGCTACTGTTCTTGTCAGTTTCCTAAACAGAGTTGAACTAGATATGGCCCCTGTGTGTAGGAAGCACAGTTCTTTTGTTCTGAGCAAGCTCACTGTTCGGACCCCATAGGAAACACAGTAGAGTAGAAGAGTGCTCTTTTCTCAAAAGCAGAGTGTGTTTCTTGTAAGGCAAGCTAGCTTTTGTTTCCCAGTACTAAATGGAGTTGAATCACATCCTGTTTTTGGTCCTACGAGCAAGAGTTGTTTTCTGATAAGAAGAGTCACTATTGCGCTCCTATTGCCATACACAGTACAAATAGCACTCGTGTCTGTTCCCAGCATGTACAGTGTATTGGACTGAAGAGGAGCTACTGTTCTTGTCAGTTTCCTAAGCAGAGTTGAACTAGATATGGCCCGTGTGTGGAAGAAGCACAGTTCTTTTGTTCTTAGGAAGCTCACTGTTGGGACCCCATAGGATACACAGTAGAGTAGAAGAGTGCTCTTTTCTCAAAAGCAGAGTGTGTTTCTTGTAAGGCGAGCTAGCGTTTGTTTACCAGTCCTAAATGGAGTTGAATCACATGCAGTTTCTTGTCCTACGAGCAAGAGTTGTTTTCTGGTAAGAAGAGTCACTATTGTGCTCCAATTGTCATACACAGGGCAAATAGCACTGGCGTCTGTTCCCAGCATGTAAAGTGTATTGGAATGAAGAGGACCTACTGTTCTTGTCAGTTTCCTAAGCAGAATTGAACTAGATATGGCCTTATTTGTATGAAGCACAGTTCTTTTGTTCTGAGCAAGCTCACTTTTCGGACCCCATAGGAAACACAGTAGAGTAGAATAGTCCTCTTTTCTCAAAAGCAGAGTGTGTTTCTTGTAAGGCAAGCTAGCTTTTGTTTCCCAGTACTAAATGGAGTTGAATCACATCCTGTTTTTGGTCCTACGAGGAAGAGTTGTTTTCTGGTAAGGAAAGTCAGTATTGCGCTCCCATTGTCAGACACAGGGCAAATAGCACTGCCGTCTGTTCCCAGCATGTACAGTTTATTGGACTGAAGAGGATCTACTGTTCTTGTCAGTTTCCTAAGCAGAATTGAACTAGATATGGCCGTATTTGTAGGAAGCACAATTCTTTTGTTCTGAGCAAACACACTGTTCTGGCCCTATAGGAAACAAAGTAGAGTAGATGATTGCTCTTTTCTCAAAAGCAGAGTATGTTTCTTGTAAGGCGAGCTAGCGTTTGTTTCCCAGTCCTAAATGGAGTTGAATCACATGCAGTTTCTGGTCCTACCAGCAAGAGATGTTTTCTGGTAAGGAAAGTCACTATTGCGCTCCCATTGCCATACACAGTTCAAATACCACTCGCGTCTGATCCCAGCAAGTACAGTGTATTGGACTGAAGCGGAGCTACTGTTCTTGTCAGTTTCCTAAGCAGAGTTGAACTAGATATGGCCCCTGTGTGTAGGAAGCACAGTTCTTTTGTTCTGAGCAAGCTCACTGTTCGGACCCCATAGGAAACACAGTAGAGTAGAAGAGTGCTCTTTTCTCAGAAGCAGAGTGTGTTTCTTGTAAAGCGAGCTAGCGTTTGTTTCCCAGTTTTAAATGGAGTTGAATCACATGCAGTTTCTTGTCCTACGAGCAAGAGTTGTTTTCTGGTAAGAAGAGTCACTATTATGCTCCCATTGTCATTCACAGGGCAAATAACACTGGCGTCTGTTCCCAGCATGTACACTGTATTGGACTTAAGAGGATCTACTGTTCTTTTCAGTTTCCTAAGCATAATTGAACTAGATATGGCCGTATTTGTATGAAGCACAGTTCTTTTGTTCTGAGCAAGCTCACTGTTCTTGCCCTATAGGAAACACAGTAGAGTAGAAGAGTGCTCTTTTCTCAAAAGCAGAGTGTGTTTCTTGTATGGCGAGCTAGTGTTTGTTTCCCAGTCCCTAATGGAGTTGAATCACATGCAGTTTTTGGTCCTACGAGCAAGAGTTGTTTTCTGGTAAGGAAAGTCACTATTGTGCTCCCAATGCCATACACAGTGCAAATAGCACTCGCGTCTGTTCCCAGCAAGTACAGTGTATTGGACTGAAGAGGAGCTACTGTTCTTGTCAGTTTCCTAAGCAGAGTTGAACAGGATATGGCACCTGTGTGTAGGAAGCACAGTTCTTTTGTTCTGAGCAAGCTCACTGTTCGGACCCCATAGGAAACACAGTAGAGTAGAAGAGTGCTCTTTTCTCAAAAGCAGAGTATGTTTCTTGTAAGGCGAGCTAGCATTTGTTTCCCAATCCTAAATGGAGTTGAATCACATGCAGTATCTGGTCCTACGAGCAAGAGTTGTTTTCTGGTAAGAAGAGTCACTATTGAGCTCCCATTGTCATACACAGTGCAAATAGCACTCGTGTTTGTTCCCAGCAAGTACAGTGTATTGGACTGAAGAGGAGGTACTGTTCTTGTCACTTTCCTAAGCAGAGTTGAACTAGATATGGCCCCTGTGTGTAGGAAGCACAGTTCTTTTGTTCTGAGCAAGCTCACTGTTCGGACCCCATAGGAAACACATTAGAGTAGAAGAGTGCTCTTTTCTCAAAAGGAGAGTGTGTTTCTTTTAATGCGAGCTAGTGTTTGTTTCCAAATCAGAAATGGAGTTGAATCCCACGCAGTTTCTGGTCCTACGAGCAAGAGTTGTTTTCTGGTAAGAAGAGTCACTATTGTGCTCCCATTTTCATACACAGGTCAAATAGCACTGGCGTCTGTTCCCAGCAAGTACAGTGTATTGGACTGAAGCGGAGCTACTGTTCTTGTCAGTTTCCTAAGCAGAGTTGAACTAGATATGGCCCCTGTGTGTAGGAAGCACAGTTTTTTTGTTCTGAGCAAGCTCACTGTTCGGACCCCATAGAAAACACATTAGAGTAGAAGAGTGCTCTTTTCTCAAAAGCAGAGTGTGTTTCTTGTAAGGCGAGCTAGCGTTTGTTTCCCAGTCCTAAATGGAGTTGAATCACATACAGTTTTTGGTCCTACGAGCAAGAGTTGTTTTCTGGTAAGGAAAGTCACTATTGCACTCCCATTGCCATAGACAGTACAAGTAGCACTCGTGTCTGTTCCCAGCAAGTACAGTGTATTGGACTGAAGAGGAGCTACTGTTCTTGTCAGTTTCCTAAGCAGAGTTGAACTAGATATGGCCCGTGTGTGGAGAAAGCACAGTTCTTTTGTTCTGAGCAAGCTCAATGTTCGGACCCCATATGAACCACAGTAGAATAGAAGACTGCTCTTTTCTCAAAAGCAAAGTGTGTTTTTTGAAGGCGAGCTAGAGTTTGTTTCCCAGTCCTAAATGGAGTTGAATCACATGCAGTTTTTGGTCCTACGAGCAAGAGTTGTTTTCTGGTAAGAAGAGTCACTATTGAGCTCCCATTGTCATACACAGTGCAAATAGCACTCGTGTTTGTTCCCAGCAAGTACAGTGTATTGGACTGAAGAGGAGGTACTGTTCTTGTCACTTTCCTAAGCAGAGTTGAACTAGATATGGCCCCTGTGTGTAGGAAGCACAGTTCTTTTGTTCTGAGCAAGCTCACTGTTCGGACCCCATAGGAAACACATTAGAGTAGAAGAGTGCTCTTTTCTCAAAAGGAGAGTGTGTTTCTTTTAATGCGAGCTAGTGTTTGTTTCCAAATCAGAAATGGAGTTGAATCCCACGCAGTTTCTGGTCCTACGAGCAAGAGTTGTTTTCTGGTAAGAAGAGTCACTATTGTGCTCCCATTTTCATACACAGGTCAAATAGCACTGGCGTCTGTTCCCAGCAAGTACAGTGTATTGGACTGAAGCGGAGCTACTGTTCTTGTCAGTTTCCTAAGCAGAGTTGAACTAGATATGGCCCCTGTGTGTAGGAAGCACAGTTTTTTTGTTCTGAGCAAGCTCACTGTTCGGACCCCATAGAAAACACATTAGAGTAGAAGAGTGCTCTTTTCTCAAAAGCAGAGTGTGTTTCTTGTAAGGCGAGCTAGCGTTTGTTTCCCAGTCCTAAATGGAGTTGAATCACATACAGTTTTTGGTCCTACGAGCAAGAGTTGTTTTCTGGTAAGGAAAGTCACTATTGCACTCCCATTGCCATAGACAGTACAAGTAGCACTCGTGTCTGTTCCCAGCAAGTACAGTGTATTGGACTGAAGAGGAGCTACTGTTCTTGTCAGTTTCCTAAGCAGAGTTGAACTAGATATGGCCCGTGTGTGGAGAAAGCACAGTTCTTTTGTTCTGAGCAAGCTCAATGTTCGGACCCCATATGAACCACAGTAGAATAGAAGACTGCTCTTTTCTCAAAACCAAAGTGTGTTTTTTGAAGGCGAGCTAGAGTTTGTTTCCCAGTCCTAAATGGAGTTGAATCACATGCAGTTTTTGGTCCTACGAGCAAGAGTTGTTTTCTCGTAAGCAAAGTCACTATTGTTCTCCCATTGCCATACACAGTGCAAATAGCACTCGCGTCTGTTCCCAGCAAGTACAGTGTATTGGACTGAAGAGGAGCTACTGTTCTTGTCAGTTTCCTAAGCAGAGTTGAACTAGATATGGCCCCTGTGTGTAGGAAGCACAGTTTTTTTGTTCTGAGCAAGCTCACTGTTCGGACCCCATAGAAAACACATTAGAGTAGAAGAGTGCTCTTTTCTCAAAAGCAGAGTGTGTTTCTTGTAAGGCGAGCTAGCGTTTGTTTCCCAGTCCTAAATGTAGTTGAATCACATACAGTTTTTGGTCCTACGAGCAAGAGTTGTTTTCTGGTAAGGAAAGTCACTATTGCACTCCCATTGCCATAGACAGTACAAGTAGCACTCGTGTCTGTTCCCAGCAAGTACAGTGTATTGGACTGAAGAGGAGCTACTGTTCTTGTCAGTTTCCTAAGCAGAGTTGAACTAGATATGGCCCGTGTGTGGAGAAAGCACAGTTCTTTTGTTCTGAGCAAGCTCAATGTTCGGACCCCATATGAACCACAGTAGAATAGAAGACTGCTCTTTTCTCAAAACCAAAGTGTGTTTTTTGAAGGCGAGCTAGAGTTTGTTTCCCAGTCCTAAATGGAGTTGAATCACATGCAGTTTTTGGTCCTACGAGCAAGAGTTGTTTTCTCGTAAGCAAAGTCACTATTGTTCTCCCATTGCCATACACAGTGCAAATAGCACTCGCGTCTGTTCCCAGCAAGTACAGTGTATTGGACTGAAGAGGAGCTACTGTTCTTGTCAGTTTCCTAAGCAGAGTTGAACTAGATATGGCCCGTGTGTGTAGGAAGCACAGTTCTTTTGTTCTGAGCAAGCTCAATGTTCGGACTCCATATGAACCACAGTAGAATAGAAGACTGCTCTTTTCTCAAAAACAGAGTGTGTTTCTTGTAAGGCGAGCTAGCGTTTGTTTCCCAGTACTAAATGGAGTTGAATCACATGCAGTTTTTGGTCCTACGAGCAAGAGTTGTTTTCTGGTAAGGAAAGTCACTATTGCGCTCCCTTTGCCATACACAGTGCAAATAGCACTGGCGTCTGTTCCCAGCAAGTACAGTGTATTGGACTGAAGAGGAGCTACTGTTCTTGTCAGTTTCCTAAGCAGAGTTGAACTAGATATGGCCCCTGTGTGTAGGAAGCACAGTTCTTTTTTTCTGATCAAGCTCACTGTTCGGAACCCATAGGAAACACAGTAGAGTAGAAGAGTGCTCTTTTCTCAAAAGCAGAGTGTGTTTCTTGTAAGGCGAGCTAGCGTTTGTTTCCCATTCCTAAATGGAGTTGAATCACATGCAGTTACTTGTCCTACGAGCAAGAGTTGTTTTCTGGTAAGAAGAGTAACTATTGTGCTCCCATTGTCATACACAGGGCAAATAGCACTGGCGTCTGTTCCCAGCATGTACAGTGTATTGGACTGAAGAGGATCTACTGTTCTTGTCAGTTTCCTAAGCAGAATTGAACTAGATATGGCCATATTTGTAGGAAGCACAGTTCTTTTGTTCTGAGCAAACTCATTCTTCTGGCCCTATAGGAGACACAGTAGAGTAGAAGAGTGCTCTTTTCTCAAAAGCAGAGTGTGTTTCTTGTAAGGCGAGCTAGCGTTTGTTTCCCAGTCTTAAATGGAGTTGAATCACATGCAGTTTTTGGTCCTACCTGCAAGAGTTGTTTTCTGGTAATGAAAGTCACTATTGTGCTCCCTTTTCCATACACAGTGCAAATAGCACTCGCATCTGTTCCCAGCAAGTACAGTGTATTGGACTGAAGCTGAGCTACTGTTCTTGTCAGTGTGCTAAGCAGAGTTGAACTAGATATGGCCCCTGTGTGTAGGAATCACAGTTCTTTTGTTCTGAGCAAGCTCACTGTTTGGACCACATAGGAAACACAGAAGAGTAGAAGAGTGCTCTTTTCTCAAAAGCAGAGTGTGTTTCTTGTAAGGCGAGCTACTGTTTGTTTCCCAGTCCTAAATGGAGTTGAATCCCATGCAGTTTCTGGTCCTACGAGCAAGAGGTGTTTTCTGGTTAAAAAAAAGTCACTATTGAGCTCCCATTGCCATATACAGTGTAAATAGCACTCCCGTCTGTTCCCAGCAAGTACAGTGTATTGGACTGAAGCAGAGCTACTGTTCTTGTCAGTTTCCTAAGCAGAGTTGAACTAGATATGGCCCCTGTGTGTAGAAAGCACAGTTCTTTTTTTCTGAGCAAGCTCACTGTTCGGACCACATAGGAAACACAGTCGAGTAGAAGAGTGCTCTTTTCTCAAAAGCAGAGTGTGTTTCTTGTAAGGCGAGCTAGCGTTTGTTTCCCAGTCCTAAATGGAGTTGAAACACATGCAGTTTATTGTCCTACGAGCAAGAGTTGTTTTCTGGTAAGAAGAGTCACTATTGCGCTCCCATTGTCATACACAGGGCAAATAGCACTGGCGTCTGTTCCCAGCATGTACAGTGTATTGGACTGAAGAGGATCTACTGTTCTTGTCAGTTTCCTTAGCAGAATTGAACTAGATATGGCAGGATTTGTATGAAGCACAGTTCTTTTGTTCTGAGCAAGCTCACTGTTCTGGTCCTATAGGAAACACAGTAGAGTAGAAGAGTGCTCTTTTCTCAAAAGCAGAGTGTGTTTCTTCTATGGCGAGCTAGTGTTTGTTTCCCAGTCCTAAATGGAGTTGAATCACATGCAGTTTTTGGTCCTACGAGCAAGAGTTGTTTCTGGTAAGGAAAGTCACTATTGGGTTCCCATTTCCATACACAGTGCAAATAGCACTCGCGTCTGTTCCCAGCAAGTACAGAGTATTGGACTGAAGAGGAGCTACTGTTCTTGTCAGTTTCCTAAGCAGAGTTGAACTAGATATGGCCCCTGTGTGTAGGAAGCACAGTTCTTTTGTTCTGAGCAAGCTCACTGTTCGGACCCCATAGGAAACACATTAGAGTAGAAGAGTGCTCTTTTCTCAAAAGCAGAGTGTGTTTCTTGTAAGGCAAGCTAGCGTTTGTTTCCCAGTACTAAATGGAGTTGAATCACATCCTGTTTTTGGTCCTACGAGCAAGAGTTTTTTTCTGATAAGAAGAGTCACTATTGCGCTCCTATTGCCATACACAGTACAAATAGCACTCGTGTCTGTTCCCAGCATGTACAGTGTTTTGGACTGAAGAGGAGCTACTGTTCTTGTCAGTTTCCTAAGCAGAGTTGAACTAGATATGGCCCGTGTGTGGAGGAAGCACAGTTCTTTTGTTCTTAGCAAGCTCACTGTTGGGACTCCATAGGATACACAGTAGAGAAGAAGAGTGCTCTTTTCTCAAAAGCAGAGTGTGTTTCTTGTAAGGCGAGCTAGCGTTTGTTTACCAGTACTAAATGGAGTTGAATCACATGCAGTTTCTTGTCCTACGAGCAAGAGTTGTTTTCTGGTAAGAAGAGTCACTATTGTGCTCCAATTGTCATACACAGGGCAAATAGCACTGGCGTCTGTTCCCAGCATGTACAGTTTATTGGAATGAAGAGGACCTACTGTTCTTGTCAGTTTCCTAAGCAGAATTGAACTAGATATCGCCTTATTTGTATGAAGCACAGTTCTTTTGTTCTGAGCAAGCTCACTTTTCGGACCACCTAGGAAACAAAGTAGAGTAGAAAAGTGTTCATTTCTCAAAAGCAGAGTGTGTTTCTTGTAAGGCAAGCTAGCGTTTGTTTCCCAGTACTAAATGGAGTTGAATCACATCCTGTTTTTGGTCCTACGAGGAAGAGTTGTTTTCTGGTAAGGAAAGTCACTATTGCGCTCCCATTGTCAGACACAGGGCAAATAGCACTGGCGTCTGTTCCCAGCATGTACAGTTTATTGGACTGAAGAGGATCTACTGTTCTTGTCAGTTTCCTAAGCATCATTGAACCAGATATGGCCGTATTTGTAGGAAGCACAGTTCTTTTGTTCTGAGCAAACACACTGTTCTGGCCCTATAGGAAACACAGTAGAGTAGATGATTGCTCTTTTCTCAAAAGCAGAGTGTGTTTCTTGTAAGGCGAGCTAGCGTTTGTTTCCCAGTCCTAAATGGAGTTGAATCACATGCAGTTTCTGGTCCTACCAGCAAGAGTTGTTTTCTGGTAAGGAAAGTCACTATTGCGCTCCCATTGGCATACACAGTTCAAATACCACTTGCGTCTGATCCCAGCAAGTACAGTGTATTGGACTGAAGCAGAGCTACTGTTCTTGTCAGTTTCCTAAACAGAGTTGAACTAGATATAGCCCCTGTGTGTAGGAAGCACAGTTCTTTTGTTCTGAGCAAGCTCACTGTTCGGACCCCATAGGAAACACAGTAGAGTAGAAGAGTGCTCTTTTCTCAGAAGCAGAGTGTGTTTCTTGTAAAGCGAGCTAGCGTTTGTTTCCCAGTTTTAAATGGAGTTGAATCACATGCAGTTTCTTGTCCTATGCGCAAGAGTTGTTTTCTGGTAAGAAGAGTCACTATTATGCTCCCATTGTCATTCACAGGGCAAATAACACTGGCGTCTGTTCCCAGCATGTACACTGTATTGGACTGAAGAGAATCTACTGTTCTTTTCAGTTTCCTAAGCATAATTGAACTAGATATGGCCGTATTTGTATGAAGCACAGTTCTTTTGTTCTGAGCAAGCTCACTGTTCTTGCCCTATAGGAAACACAGTAGAGTAGAAGAGTGCTCTTTTCTCAAAAGCAGAGTGTGTTTCTTGTAAGGCGAGCTAGCGTTTGTTTCCCAGTCCTAAATGGAGTTGAATCACATGCAGTTTTTGGTCCTATGAGCAAGAGTTGTTTTCTGGTAAGGAAAGTCACTATTGTGCTCCCAATGCCATACACAGTGCAAATAGCACTCGCGTCTGTTCCCAGCAAGTACAGTGTATTGGACTGAAGAGGAGCTACTGTTCTTGTCAGTTTCCTAAGCAGAGTTGAACAGGATATGGCCCCTGTGTGTAGGAAGCACAGTTCTTTTGTTCTGAGCAAGCTCACTGTTCGGACCGCATAGGAAACACAGTAGAGTAGAAGAGTGCTCTTTTCTCAAAAGCAGAGTATGTTTCTTGTAAGGCGAGCTAGCATTTGTTTCCCAATCCTAAATGGAGTTGAATCACATGCAGTATCTGGTCCTACGAGCAAGAGTTTTTTTCTGGTAAGAAGAGTCACTATTGAGCTCCCATTGTCATACACAGTGCAAACAGCACTCGTGTTTGTTCCCAGCAAGTACAGTGTATTGGACTGAAGAGGAGGTACTGTTCTTGTCACTTTCCTAAGCAGAGTTGAACTAGATATGGCCCCTGTGTGTAGGAAGCACAGTTCTTTTGTTCTGAGCAAACTCACTGTTCGGACCCCATAGGAAACACATTAGAGTAGAAGAGTGCTCTTTTCTCAAAAGGAGAGTGTGTTTCTTTTAATGCGAGCTAGTGTTTGTTTCCCAGTCCTAAATGGAGTTGAATCACATACAGTTTTTGGTCCTACGAGCAAGAGTTGTTTTCTGGTAAGGAAAGTCACTATTGCACTCCCATTGCCATAGACAGTACAAGTAGCACTCGTGTCTGTTCCCAGCAAGTACAGTGTATTGGACTGAAGAGGAGCTACTGTTCTTGTCAGTTTCTTAAGCAGAGTTGAACTAGATATGGCCCGTGTGTGGAGAAAGCACAGTTCTTTTGTTCTGAGCAAGCTCAATGTTCGGACCCCATATGAACCACAGTAGAATAGAAGACTGCTGTTTTCTCAAAAGCAAAGTGTGTTTTTTTAAGGCGAGCTAGAGTTTGTTTCCCAGTCCTAAATGGAGTTGAATCACATGCAGTTTTTGGTCCTACGAGCAAGAGTTGTTTTCTCGTAAGCAAAGTCACTATTGTTCTCCCTTTGCCATACACAGTGCAAATAGCACTCGCGTCTGTTCCCAGCAAGTACAGTGTATTGGACTGAAGAGGAGCTACTGTTCTTGTCAGTTTCCTAAGCAGAGTTGAACTAGATATGGCCCGTGTGTGTAGGAAGCACAGTTCTTTTGTTCTGAGCAAGCTCAATGTTCGGACTCCATATGAACCACAGTAGAATAGAAGACTGCTCTTTTCTCAAAAACAGAGTGTGTTTCTTGTAAGGCGAGCTAGCGTTTGTTTCCCAGTCCTAAATGGAGTTGAATCACATGCAGTTTTTGGTCCTACGAGCAAGAGTTGTTTTCTGGTAAGGAAAGTCACTATTGCGCTCCCTTTGCCATACACAGTGCAAATAGCACTGGCGTCTGTTCCCAGCAAGTACAGTGTATTGGACTGAAGAGGAGCTACTGTTCTTGTCAGTTTCCTAAGCAGAGTTGAACTAGATATGGCCCGTGTGTGTAGGAAGCACAGTTCTTTTGTTCTGAGCAAGCTCAATGTTCGGACTCCATATGAACCACAGTAGAATAGAAGACTGCTCTTTTCTCAAAAACAGAGTGTGTTTCTTGTAAGGCGAGCTAGCGTTTGTTTCCCAGTCCTAAATGGAGTTGAATCACATGCAGTTTTTGGTCCTACGAGCAAGAGTTGTTTTCTGGTAAGGAAAGTCACTATTGCGCTCCCTTTGCCATACACAGTGCAAATAGCACTGGCGTCTGTTCCCAGCAAGTACAGTGTATTGGACTGAAGAGGAGCTACTGTTCTTGTCAGTTTTCTAAGCAGAGTTGAACTAGATATGGCCCATGTGTGTAGGAAGCACAGTTCTTTTTTTCTGAGCAAGCTCACTGTTCGGACCCCATAGGAAACACAGTAGAGTAGAAGAGTGCTCTTTTCTCAAAAGCAGAGTGTGTTTCCTGTAAGGCGAGCTAGCGTTTGTTTCCCAGTCCTAAACGGAGTTGAATCACATGCAGTTACTTGTCCTACGAGCAAGAGTTGTTTTCTGGTAAGAAGAGTAGCTATTGCGCTCCCATTGTCATACACAGGGCAAATAGCACTGGCGTCTGTTCGCATCATGTACAGTGTATTGGACTGAAGAGGATCTACTGTTCTTGTCAGTTTCCTAAGCAGAATTGAACTAGATATGGCCGTATTTGTAGGAAGCACAGTTCTTTTGTTCTGAGCAAACTCACTCTTCTGGCCCTATAGGAGACACAGTAGAGTAGAAGAGTGCTCTTTTCTCAAAAGCAGAGTGTGTTTCTTGTAAGGCGAGCTAGCGTTTGTTTCCCAGTCTTAAATGGAGTTGAATCACATGTAGTTTTTGGTCCTACCTGCAAGAGTTGTTTTCTGGTAATGAAAGTCACTATTGTGCTCCCATTTCCATACACAGTGCAAATAGCACTCACATCTGTTCCCAGCAAGTACAGTGTATTGGACTGATGCTGAGCTACTGTTCTTGTCAGTTTGCTAAGCAGAGTTGAACTAGATATGGCCCCTGTGTGTAGGAATCACAGTTCTTTTGTTCTGAGCAAGCTCACTGTTTGGACCACATAGGAAACACAGAAGAGTAGAAGAGTGCTCTTTTCTCAAAAGCAGAGTGTGTTTCTTGTAAGGCGAGCTAGTGTTTGTTTCCCAGTCCTAAATGGAGTTGAATCCCATGCAGTTTCTGGTCCTACGAGCAAGAGGTGTTTTCTGGTTAAAAAAAAGTCACTATTGCGCTCCCATTGCCATATACAGTGTAAATAGCACTCCTGTCTGTTCCCAGCAAGTACAGTGTATTGGACTGAAGCGGAGCTATTGTTCTTGTCAGTTTCCTAAGCAGAGCTGAACTAGATATGGCCCCTGTGTGCAGGAAGCACTGTTCTTTTGTTCTGAGCAACTCAATGTTCGGACCCCATAGAAAACACATTAGAGTAGAAGAGTGCTCTTTTCTCAAAAGCAGAGTGTGTTTCTTGTAAGGCGAGCTAGTGTTTGTTTCCCAGTCCTAAATGGAGTTGAATCACATACAGTTTTTGGTCCTATGAGCAAGAGTTGTTTTCTGGTAAGGAAAGTCACTATTGCACTCCCATTGCCATACACAGTTCAAATAGCACTCGCGTCTGTTCCCAGCAAGTACAGTGTATTGGACTGAAGAGGAGCTACTGTTCTTGTCAGTTTCCTAAGCAGAGTTGAACTAGATATGGCCCATGTGTGTAGGAAGCACAGTTCTTTTGTTCTGAGCAAGCTCACTGTTCGGACCCCATAGGAAACACAGTAGAGTAGAAGAGTGCTCTTTTCTCAAAAGGAGAGTGTGTTTCTTGTAATGCGAGGTAGTGTTTGTTTCCCAGTCAGAAATGGAGTTGAATCCCATGCAGTTTCTATTCCTATGAGCAAGAGTTGTTTTCTGGTAAGAAGAGTCACTATTGCGCTTCCATTGTCATACACAGGGCAAATAGCACTGGCGTCTGTTCCCAGCATGTACAGTGTATTGGACTGAAGAGGATCTACTGTTCTTTTCAGTTTCCTTAGCAGAATTGAACTAGATATGGCAGTATTTGTATGAAGCACAGTTCTTTTGTTCTGAGCAAGCTCACTGTTCTGGTCCTATAGGAAACACAGTAGAGTAGAAAAGTGCTCTTTTCTCAAAAGCAGAGTGTGTTTCTTGTATGGCGAGCTAGTGTTTGTTTCCCAGTCCCTAATGGAGTTGAATCACATGCAGTTTTTGGTCCTACGAGCAAGAGTTGTTTCTGGTAAGGAAAGTCACTATTGTGTTCCCATTACCATACACAGTGCAAATAGCACTCGCGTCTGTTCCCAGCAAGTACAGTGTATTGGACTGAAGCGGAGCTACTGTTCTTGTCAGTTTCCTAAGCAGAGTTGAACTAGATATGGCCCTTGTGTGTAGGAAGCACAGTTCTTTTGTTCTGAGCAAGCTCACTATTCAGACCCCATAGGAAACACATTAGAGTAGAAGAGTGCTCTTTTCTCAAAAGGAGAGTGTGTTTCTTGTAATGCGAGCTAGTGTTTGTTTCCCAGTCAGAAATGGAGTTGAATCCCATGCAGTTTCTGGTCCTACAAGCAATAGTTGTTTTCTGGTAAGAAGAGTCACTATCACGCTCCCATTGTCATACACAGGGCAAATAGCACTGGCGTCTGTTCCCAGCAAGTACAGTGTATTGGACTGAAGCGGAGCTACTGTTCTTGTCAGTTTCCTAAGCAGAGCTGAACTAGATATGGCCCCTGTGTGTAGGAAGCACAGTTCTTTTGTTCTGAGCAAGCTCAATGTTCGTACCCCATAGAAAACACATTAGAGTAGAAGAGTGCTCTTTTCTCAAAAGCAGAGTGTGTTTCTTGTAAGGCGAGCGAGTGTTTGTTTCCCAGTCCTAAATGGAGTTGAATCACATACAGTTTTTGGTCCTACGAGCAAGAGTTGTTTTCTGGTAAGGAAAGTCACTATTGCACTCCCATTGCCATACACAGTTCAAATAGCACTCGTGTCTGTTCCCAGCAAGTACAGTGTATTGGACTGAAGAGGAGCTACTCTTCTTGTCAGTTTCCTAAGCAGAGTTGAACTAGATATGGCCCGTGTGTGTAGGAAGCACAGTTCTTTTGTTCTGAGCAAGCTCAGTGTTCGGACCCCATATGAAGCATAGTAGAATAGAAGACTGCTCTTTTCTCAAAAGCAGAGTGTGTTTCTTGTAAGTCGAGCTAGAGTTTGTTTCCCAGTCCTAAATGGAGTTGAATCACATGCAGTTTTTGGTCCTATGAGCAAGAGTTGTTTTCTCGTAAGCAAAGTCACTATTGTGCTCCCATTGCCATACACAGTGCAAATAGCACTCGCATCTGTTCCCAGCAATTACAGTGTATTGGACTGAAGAGGAGCTACTGTTCTTGTCAGTTTCCTAAGCAGAGTTGAACTAGATAGGGCCCCTGTGTGTAGGAAGCACAGTTCTTTTGTTCTGAGCAAGCTCACTGTTCGGACCCCATAAAAAACACTGTAGAGTAGACGAGTGCTCTTTTCTCAAAAGCAGAGTGTGTTTCTTGTAAGGCGAGGTAGCGTTTGTTTCCCAGTCCTAAATGGAGTTGAATCACATGCAGTTTCTTGTCCTATGAGCAAGAGTTGTTTTCTGGTAAGAAGAGACACTATTGCGCTCCCATTGTCATACACAGGGCAAATAAAACTGGCGTCTGTTCCCAGCATGTACAGTGTATTGGACTGAAGAGGATCTACTGTTCTTGTCAGTTTCCTAAGAAGAATTGAACTAGATAAGGCCGTATTTGTAGGAAGCACAGTTCTTTTGTTCTGAGCAAACTCACTGTTCTGGCCCTATAGGAAACACTGTAGAGTAGAAGAGTGCTCTTTTCTCAAAAGGAGAGTGTGTTTCTTGTAATGCGAGCTAGTGTTTGTTTCCCAGTCCTAAATGGAGTTGAAATACACATGCAGTTTCTGGTCCTATGAGCAAGAGTTGTTTTCTGGTAAGAAGAGTCACTATTACGCTCCCTTTGTCATACACAGGGCAAATAGCACTGGCGTCTGTTCCCAGCAAGTACAGTGTATTGGACTGAAGCGGAGCTACTGTTCTTGTCAGTTTCCTAAGCAGAGCTGAACTAGATATGGCCCCTGTGTGTAGGAAGCACAGTTCTTTTGTTCTGAGCAAGCTCACTGTTCGGACCACATAAGAAACACAGAAGAGTAGAAGAATGCTCTTTTCTCAAAAGCAGAGTGTGTTTCTTGTAAGGTGAGCTAGTGTTTGTTTCCCAGTCCTAAAAGGAGTTGAATCCCATGCAGTTTCTGGTCCTATGAGCAACAGGTGTTTTCTGGTTAAAAAAAGTCACTATTGCGCTCCCATTGCCATATACAGTGTAAATAGCACTCGCGTCTGTTCCAGGCAAGTACAGTGTATTGGACTGAAGCAGAGCTACTGTTCTTGTCAGTTTCCTAAGCAGAGTTGAACTAGATATGGCTCCTTTGTGTAGAAAGCACAGTTCTTTTTTTCTGAGCAAGCTCACTGTTCGGACCCCATAGGAAACACAGTCGAGTAGAAGAGTGCTCTTTTCTCAAAAGCAGAGTGTGTTTCTTGTAAGGCGAGCTAGCGTTTGTTTCCCAGTCCTAAACGGAGTTGAAACACATGCAGTTTATTGTCCTACGAGCAAGAGTTGTTTTCTGGTAAGAAGAGTGACTATTGCGCTCCCATTGTCATACACAGGGCAAATAGCACTGGTGTCTGTTCCCAGCATGTACAGTGTATTGGACTGAAGAGGATCTACTGTTCTTTTCTGTTTCCTTAGCAGAATTGAACTAGATATGGCAGTATTTGTATGAAGCACAGTTCTTTTGTTCTGAGCAAGCTCACTGTTCTGGTCCTATAGGAAACACAGTAGAGTAGAAGAGTGCTCTTTTCTCAAAAGCAGAGTGTGTTTCTTGTAAGGCGAGCTAGCGTTTGTTTCCCAGTCCTAAACGGAGTTGAAACACATGCAGTTTATTGTCCTACGAGCAAGAGTTGTTTTCTGGTAAGAAGAGTCACTATTGCGCTCCCATTGCCATATACAGTGTAAATAGCACTCACGTCTGTTCCCAGCAAGTACAGTGTATTGGACTGAAGAGGAGCTACTGTTCTTGTCAGTTTCCTAAGCAGAGTTGAACTAGATATGGCCCCTGTGTGTAGGAAGCACAGTTCTTTTGTTCTGAGCAAGCTCACTATTCGGACCCCATAGGAAAAACTTTAGAGTAGAAGAGTGCTCCTTTCTCAAAAGGAGAGTGTGTTTCTTGTAATGCGAGGTAGTGTTTGTTTCCCAGTCAGAAATGGAGTTGAATCCCATGCAGTTTCTATTCCTATGAGCAAGAGTTGTTTTCTGGTAAGAAGAGACACTATTACACTCCCATTGTCATACACAGGGCAAATAGCACTGGCGTCTGTTCCCAGCAAGTACAGTGTATTGGAATGAAGAGGATCTACAGTTGTTGTCAGTATCCTAAGCAGAATTGAACTAGATATGGCCGTATTTGTAGGAAGCACAGTTCTTTTGTTCTGAGCAAACTCACTGTTCTGGCCCAATAGGAAACACAGTAGAGTAGAAGAGTGCTCTTTCCTCAAAAGCAGAGTGTGTTTCTTGTAAGGCGAGCTAGTGTTTGTATCCCAGTCCTAAATGGAGTTGAATCACATACAGTTTTTGGTCCTACGAGCAAGAGTTGTTTTCTGGTAAGGAAAGTCACTATTGCACTCCCATTGCCATACACAGTTCAAATAGCACTCGTGTCTGTTCCCAGCAAGAACAGTGTATTAGACTGAAGAGGAGCTACTGTTCTTGTCAGTTTCCTAAGCAGAGTTGAACTAGATATGGCCCGTGTGTGTAGGAAACACAGTTCTTTTGTTCTGAGCAAGCTCAGTGTTCGGACCTCATATGAACCACAGTAGAATAGAAGACTGCTCTTTTCTCAAAAGCAGAGTGTGTTTCTTGTACGGCAGCTAGCGTTTGTTTCCCATTCCTAAAGGAGTTGAATCACATGCAGTTTTTGGTCCTACGAGCAAGAGTTGTTTTCTGGTAAGGAAAGTCACTATTGCGCTCCCTTTGCCATACACAGTTCAAATAGCACTCGCGTCTGTTTCCAGCAAGTACAGTGTATTGGACTGAAGAGGAGCTACTGTTCTTGTCAGTTTCCTAAGCAGAGTTGAACTAGATATGTCCCGTGTGTGTAGGAAGCACAGTTCTTTTGTTCTGAGTAAGCTCAAAGTTCGGACCCCATATGAACCATAGTAGAGCAGAAGAGTGCTCTTTTCTCAAAAGCAGAGTGTGTTTCTTGTAAGTCAAGCTAGCGTTTGTTTCCCAGTACTAAATGGAGTTGAATCACATCCTGTTTTTGGTCCTACGAGCAAGAGTTGTTTTCTGGTAAGAAGAGTCACTATTGCGCTCCCATTGTCATACACAGGGCAAATAGCACTGGCGTCTGTTCCCAGCATGTACAGTGTATTGGACTGAAGAGGATCTACTGTTCTGTTCAGTTTCCTAAGCAGAGTTGAACTAGATATGGCCGTATTTGTATGAAGCACAGTTCTTTTGTTCTGAGCAAGCTCACTGTTTTGGCCCTATATGAAACAAAGTAGAGTAGAAGAGTGCTCTTTTCTCAAAAGCAGAGTGTGTTTCTTGTACGGCAGCTAGCGTTTGTTTCCCATTCCTAAAGGAGTTGAATCACATGCAGTTTTTGGTCCTACGAGCAAGAGTTGTTTTCTGGTAAGGAAAGTCACTATTGCGCTCCCTTTGCCATACACAGTTCAAATAGCACTCGCGTCTGTTTCCAGCAAGTACAGTGTATTGGACTGAAGAGGAGCTACTGTTCTTGTCAGTTTCCTAAGCAGAGTTGAACTAGATATGTCCCGTGTGTGTAGGAAGCACAGTTCTTTTGTTCTGAGTAAGCTCAAAGTTCGGACCCCATATGAACCACAGTAGAGCAGAAGAGTGCTCTTTTCTCAAAAGCAGAGTGTGTTTCTTGTAAGTCAAGCTAGCGTTTGTTTCCCAGTACTAAATGGAGTTGAATCACATCCTGTTTTTGGTCCTACGAGCAAGAGTTGTTTTCTGGTAAGAAGAGTCACTATTGCGCTCCCATTGTCATACACAGGGCAAATAGCACTGGCGTCTGTTCCCAGCATGTACAGTGTATTGGACTGAAGAGGATCTACTGTTCTGTTCAGTTTCCTAAGCAGAATTGAACTAGATACGGCCATATTTGTATGAAGCACAGTTCTTTTGTTCTGAGCAAGCTCACTGTTTTGGCCCTATATGAAACACAGTAGAGTAGAAGAGTGCTCTTTTCTCAAAAGCAGAGTGTGTTTCTTTTACGGCAGCTAGCGTTTGTTTCCCATTCCTAAAGGAGTTGAATCACATGCAGTTTTTGGTCCTACGAGCAAGAGTTGTTTTCTGGTAAGGAAAGTCACTATTGCGCTCCCTTTGCCATACACAGTTCAAATAGCACTCGCGTCTGTTTCCAGCAAGTACAGTGTATTGGACTGAAGAGGAACTACTGTTCTTGTCAGTTTCCTAAGCAGAGTTGAACTAGATATGTCCCGTGTGTGTAGGAAGCACAGTTCTTTTGTTCTGAGTAAGCTCAAAGTTCGGACCCCATATGAACCACAGTAGAGCAGAAGAGTGCTCTTTTCTCAAAAGCAGAGTGTGTTTCTTGTAAGTCAAGCTAGCGTTTGTTTCCCAGTACTAAATGGAGTTGAATCACATCCTGTTTTTGGTCCTACGAGCAAGAGTTGTTTTCTGGTAAGAAGAGTCACTATTGCGCTCCCATTGTCATACACAGGGCAAATAGCACTGGCGTCTGTTCCCAGCATGTACAGTGTATTGGACTGAAGAGGATCTACTGTTCTGTTCAGTTTCCTAAGCAGAATTGAACTAGATATGGCCGTATTTGTATGAAGCACAGTTCTTTTGTTCTGAGCAAGCTCACTGTTTTGGCCCTATATGAAACAAAGTAGAGTAGAAGAGTGCTCTTTTCTCAAAAGCAGAGTGTGTTTCTTGTACGGCAGCTAGCGTTTGTTTCCCATTCCTAAAGGAGTTGAATCACATGCAGTTTTTGGTCCTACGAGCAAGAGTTGTTTTCTGGTAAGGAAAGTCACTATTGCGCTCCCTTTGCCATACACAGTTCAAATAGCACTCGCGTCTGTTTCCAGCAAGTACAGTGTATTGGACTGAAGAGGAGCTACTGTTCTTGTCAGTTTCCTAAGCAGAGTTGAACTAGATATGTCCCGTGTGTGTAGGAAGCACAGTTCTTTTGTTCTGAGTAAGCTCAAAGTTCGGACCCCATATGAACCACAGTAGAGCAGAAGAGTGCTCTTTTCTCAAAAGCAGAGTGTGTTTCTTGTAAGTCAAGCTAGCGTTTGTTTCCCAGTACTAAATGGAGTTGAATCACATCCTGTTTTTGGTCCTACGAGCAAGAGTTGTTTTCTGGTAAGAAGAGTCACTATTGCGCTCCCATTGTCATACACAGGGCAAATAGCACTGGCGTCTGTTCCCAGCATGTACAGTGTATTGGACTGAAGAGGATCTACTGTTCTGTTCAGTTTCCTAAGCAGAATTGAACTAGATACGGCCGTATTTGTATGAAGCACAGTTCTTTTGTTCTGAGCAAGCTCACTGTTTTGGCCCTATATGAAACACAGTAGAGTAGAAGAGTGCTCTTTTCTCAAAAGCAGAGTGTGTTTCTTTTACGGCAGCTAGCGTTTGTTTCCCATTCCTAAAGGAGTTGAATCACATGCAGTTTTTGGTCCTACGAGCAAGAGTTGTTTTCTGGTAAGGAAAGTCACTATTGCGCTCCCTTTGCCATACACAGTTCAAATAGCACTCGCGTCTGTTTCCAGCAAGTACAGTGTATTGGACTGAAGAGGAACTACTGTTCTTGTCAGTTTCCTAAGCAGAGTTGAACTAGATATGTCCCGTGTGTGTAGGAAGCACAGTTCTTTTGTTCTGAGTAAGCTCAAAGTTCGGACCCCATATGAACCACAGTAGAGCAGAAGAGTGCTCTTTTCTCAAAAGCAGAGTGTGTTTCTTGTAAGTCAAGCTAGCGTTTGTTTCCCAGTACTAAATGGAGTTGAATCACATCCTGTTTTTGGTCCTACGAGCAAGAGTTGTTTTCTGGTAAGAAGAGTCACTATTGCGCTCCCATTGTCATACACAGGGCAAATAGCACTGGCGTCTGTTCCCAGCATGTACAGTGTATTGGACTGAAGAGGATCTACTGTTCTGTTCAGTTTCCTAAGCAGAATTGAACTAGATATGGCCGTATTTGTATGAAGCACAGTTCTTTTGTTCTGAGCAAGCTCACTGTTTTGGCCCTATATGAAACACAGTAGAGTAGAAGAGCGCTCTTTTCTCAAAAGCAGAGTGTGTTTCCTGTAAGGCGAGCTAGTGTTTGTTTCCCAGTCCTAAATGGAGTTGAATCACATGCAGTTTTTGGTCCTACGAGCAAGAGTTGTTTTCTGGTAAGGAAAGTCACTATTGTGCTCTCATTTCCATACACAGTGCAAATAGCACTCGCGTCTGTTCCCAGCAAGTACAGTGTATTGGACTGAAGGGGATCTACTGTTCTTGTCAGTTTCCTAAGCAGAGTTGAACTAGATATGGCCCCTGTGTGTAGGAAGCACAGTTCTTTTGTTCTGAGCAAGCTCACTATTCGGAACCCATAGGAAACACATTAGAGTAGAAGAGTGCTCTTTTCTCAAAAGGAGAGTGTGTTTCTTGTAATGCGAGCTAGTGTTTGTTTCCCAGTCAGAAATGGAGTTGAATCCCATGCAGTTTCTGGTCCTAAGAGCAAGAGTTGTTTTCTGGTAAGAAGAGTCACTATCACGCTCCCATTGTCATACACAGGGCAAATAGCACTGGCGTCTGTTCCCAGCAAGTACAGTGTATTGGACTGAAGCGGAGCTACTGTTCTTGTCAGTTTCCTAAGCAGAGCTGAACTAGATATGGCCCCTGTGTGCAGGAAGCACAGTTCTTTTGTTCTGAGCAAGCTCAATGTTCGGACCCCATATGAACCACAGTAGAATAGAAGACTGCTCTTTTCTCAAAAGCAGAGTGTGTTTCTTGTAAGGCGAGCTAGCGTTTGTTTCCCAGTCCTAAATGGAGTTGAATCACATGCAGTTTTTGGTCCTACGAACCAGAGTTGTTTTCTGGTAAGGAAAGTCACTATTGCGCTCCCTTTGCCATACACAGTGCAAACAGCACTCGCGTCTGTTCCTAGCAAGTACAGTGTATTGCACTGAAGAGGATCTACTGTTCTTGTCAGTTTCCTAAGCAGAATTGAACTAGATATGGCCGTATTTGTAGGAAGCACAGTTCTTTTGTTCTGAGCAAACTCACTGTTCTGGCCCTATAGGAAACACAGTAGAGTAGAAGAGTGCTCTTTTCTCAAAAGCAGAGTGTGTTTCTTGTAAGGCGAGCTAGCGTTTGTTTCCCAGTCCTAAATGGAGTTGAATCACATGCAGTTTCTGGTCCTACCAGCAAGAGTTGTTTTCTGGTAAGGAAAGTCACTATTGCTCTCCCATTTCCATACACAGTGCAAATAGCACTTGCATCTGTTCCCAGCAAGTACAGTGTATTGGACTGAAGCGGAGCTACTGTTCTTGTCAGTTTCCTAGGCAGAGTTGAACTAGATATGGCCCCTGTGTGTAGAAAGCACAGTTCTTTTTTTCTGAGCAAGCTCACTGTTCGGACACCATAGGAAAAACAGTCGAGTAGAAGAGTGCTCTTTTCTCAAAAGCAGAGTGTGTTTCTTGTAAGGCAGCTAGCGTTTGTTTCCCAGTCCTAAATGGAGTTGAAACACATGCAGATTATTGTCCTACGAGCTAGAGTTCTTTTCTGGTAAGAAGAGTCACTATTGCGATCCCATTGTCATACACAGGGCAAATAGCACTGGCATCTGTTCCCAGCATGTACAGTGTATTGGATTGAAGAGGATCTACTGTTCTTTTCAGTTTCCTAAGCAGAATTGAACTAGATATGGCCATATTTGTATGAAGCACAGCTCTTTTGTTCTGAGCAAGCTCACTGTTCTGGCCCTATAGGAAACACAGTAGAGTAGAAGACTGCTCTTTTCTCAAAAGCAGAGTGTGTTTCTTGTAAAGCGAGCTAGCATTTGTTTCCCAGTCCTAAATGGAGTTGAATCACATGCAGTTTTTGGTCCTACGAGCAAGAGTTGTCTTCTGGTAAGGAAAGTCACTATTGTGCTCCCTTTGCCATACACAGTGCAAATAGCACTCTCGTCTTTTCCCAGCAAGTACAGTGTATTGAACTGAAGAGGAGCTACTGTTCTTGTCACTTTCCTAAGCAGAGTTGAACTAGATATGGCCCATGTGTGTAGGAAGCACAGTTCTTTTGTTCTCAGCAAGCTCACTGTTCGGACTCCATATGAACCACAGTGAAATAGAAGACTGCTCTTTTCTCAAAAGCAGAGTGTGTTTCTTGTAAGGCGAGCTAGCGTTTGTTTCCCAGTCCTAAATGGAGTTGAATCTCATGCAGTTTTTGGTCCTTCGAGCAAGAGTTGTTTACTCGTAAGCAAAGTCACTATTGCGCTCACATTGCCATACACAGTGCAAATAGCACTGGCGTCTGTTCCATCAAGTACAGCGTATTGGACTGAAGAGGAGCTACTGTTCTTGTAAGTTTCCTAAGCAGAGTTGAACTAGATATGGCCCGTGTGTGTAGGAAGCACAGTTCTTTTGTTCTGAGCAAGCTCAACGTTCCGACCCCTTATGAACCACAGTAGAATAGAAGACTGCTCTTTTCTCAAAAGCAGAGTGTGTTTCTTGTAAGGCCAGCTAGCGTTTGTTTCCCAGTCCTAAATGGAGTTGAATCACATGCAGTTTTTGGTCCTATGAGCAAGAGTTGTTTTCTCGTAAGCAAAGTCACTATTGTGCTCCCATTGCCATACACAGTGCAAATAGCACTCGCGTCTGTTCCCAGCAATTACAGTGTATTGGACTGAAGAGGAGCTACTGTTCTTGTCAGTTTCCTAAGCAGAGTTGAACTAGATAGGGCCCCTGTGTGTAGGAAGCACAGTTCTTTTGTTCTGAGCAAGCTCAACGTTCCGACCCCATATGAACCACAGTAGAATAGAAGACTGCTCTTTTCTCAAAAGCAGAGTGTGTTTCTTGTAAGGCCAGCTAGCGTTTGTTTCCCAGTCCTAAATGGAGTTGAATCACAAGCAGTTTTTGGTCCTACGAACAAGAGTTTTTTTCTGGTAAGGAAAGACACTACTGTGCTCCCTTTGCCATACACAGTGCAAATAGCACTCGCGTCTGTTCCTAGCAAGTACAGTGAATTGCACTGAAGAGGACCTACTGTTCTTGTCAGTTTCCTAAGCAGAGTTGAACTAGATAGGGCCCCTGTGTGTAGGAAGCACAGTTCTTTTGTTCTGAGCAAGCTCACTGTTCGGACCCCATAGGAAACACAGTAGAGTAGACGAGTGCTCTTTTCTCAAAAGCAGAGTGTGTTTCTTGTAAGGCGAGCTAGCGTTTGTTTCCCAGTCCTAAATGGAGTTGAATCACATGCAGTTTCTTGTCCTATGAGCAAGAGTTGTTTTCTGGTAAGAAGAGTCACTATTGCGCTCCCATTGTCATACACAGGGCAAATAGAACTGGCGTCTGTTCCCAGCATGTACAGTGTATTGGACTGAAGAGGATCTACTGTTCTTGTCAGTTTCCTAAGAAGAATTGAACTAGATAAGGCTGTATTTGTAGGAAGCACAGTTCTTTTGTTCTGAGCAAACTCACTGTTCTGGCCCTATAGGAAACACAGTAGAGTAGAAGAGTGCTCTTTTCTCGAAAGGAGAGTGTGTTTCTTGTAATGCGAGCTAGTGTTTGTTTCCCAGTCCTAAATGGAGTTGAAATACACATGCAGTTTCTGGTCCTATGAGCAAGAGTTGTTTTCTGGTAAGAAGAGTCACTATTACACTCCCATTGTCATACACAGGGCAAATAGCACTGGCGTCTGTTCCCAGCAAGTACAGTGTATTGGACTGAAGCGCAGCTACTGTTCTTGTCAGTTTCCTAAGCAGAGCTGAACTAGATATGGCCCCTGTGTGTAGGAAGCACAGTTCTTTTGTTCTGAGCAAGCTCAATGTTCGTACCCCATAGAAAACACATTAGAGTAGAAGAGTGCTCTTTTCTCAAAAGCAGAGTGTGTTTCTTGTAAGGCGAGCTAGTTTTTGTTTCCCAGTCCTAAATGGAGTTGAATCACATGCAGTTTTTGGTCCTACGAGCAAGAGTTGTTTTCTGGTAAGGAAAGTCACTATTGCACTCCCATTGCCATACACAGTTCAAATAGCACTCGTGTCTGTTCCCAGCAATACCGTGTATTGGACTGAAGAGGAGCTAATGTTCTTGTCAGTTTCCTAAGCAGAGTTGAACTAGATATGGCCCATGTGTGTAGGAAGCACATTTCTTTTGTTCTGAGCAAGCTCACTGTTCGGACCCCATAGGAAACACAGTCGAGTAGAAGAGTGCTCTTTTCTCAAAAGCAGAGTGTGTTTCTTGTAAGGCGAGCTAGCGTTTGTTTCCCAGTCCTAAATGGAGTTGAATCACATGCAGTTTCTTGTCCTACGAGCAAGAGTTGTTTTCTGGTAAGAAGAGTCACTATTGCGCTCCCATTGCCATATACAGTGTAAATAGCACTCACGTCTGTTCCCAGCAAGTACAGTGTATTGGACTGAAGAGGAGCTACTGTTCTTGTCAGATTCCTAAGCAGAATTGAGCTAGATATGGCCGTATTTGTAGGAAGCACAGTTCTTTTGTTCTGAGCAATCTCACTGTTCTGGCACTATAGAAGACACAGTAGAGTAGAAGAGTGCTCTTTTCTCAAAAGCAGAGTGTGTTTCTTGTAAGGCGAGCTAGCGTTTCTTTCCCAGTCCTAAATGGAGTTGAATCACATGCAGTTTTTGGTCCTATGTGCAAGAGTTGTTTTCTGGTAAGGAAAGTCACTATTGCGCTCCCATTTCCATACACAATGCAAATAGCACTCGAATATGTTCCGAGCAAGTACAGTGTATTGGACTGAAGCGGAGCTACTGTTCTTGTCAGTTTGCTAAGCAGAGTTGAACTAGATATGGCCCCTGTGTGTAGGAAGCACAATTCTTTTGTTCTGAGCAAGCTCACTGTTCGGACCACATAAGAAACACAGAAGAGTAGAAGAGTGCTCTTTTCTCAAAAGCAGAGTGTGTTTCTTGTAAGGTGAGCTAGTGTTTGTTTCCCAGTCCTAAATGGAGTTGAATCCCATGCAGTTTCTGGTCCTATGAGCAACAGGTGTTTTCTGGTTAAAAAAAGTCACTATTGCGCTCCCATTGCCATATACAGTGTAAATAGCACTCGTGTCTGTTCCCAGCAAGTACAGTGTATTGGACTGAAGCAGAGCTACTGTTCTTGTCAGTTTCCTAAGCAGAGTTGAACTAGATATGGCTCCTGTGTGTAGAAAGCACAGTTCTTTTTTTCTGAGCAAGCTCACTGTTCGGACCCCATAGGAAACACAGTCGAGTAGAAGAGTGCTCTTTTCTCAAAAGCAGAGTGTGTTTCTTGTAAGGCGAGCTAGCGTTTGTTTCCCAGTCCTAAACGGAGTTGAAACACATGCAGTTTATTGTCCTACGAGCAAGAGTTGTTTTCTGGTAAGAAGAGTGACTATTGCGCTCCCATTGTCATACACAGGGCAAATAGCACTGGTGTCTGTTCCCAGCATGTACAGTGTATTGGACTGAAGAGGATCTACTGTTCTTTTCAGTTTCCTTAGCAGAATTGAACTAGATATGGCAGTATTTGTATGAAGCACAGTTCTTTTGTTCTGAGCAAGCTCACTGTTCTGGTCCTATAGGAAACACAGTAGAGTAGAAGAGTGCTCTTTTCTCAAAAGCAGAGTGTGTTTCTTGTAAGGCGAGCTAGCGTTTGTTTCCCAGTCCTAAACGGAGTTGAAACACATGCAGTTTATTGTCCTACGAGCAAGAGTTGTTTTCTGGTAAGAAGAGTCACTATTGCGCTCCCATTGCCATATACAGTGTAAATAGCACTCACGTCTGTTCCCAGCAAGTACAGTGTATTGGACTGAAGAGGAGCTACTGTTCTTGTCAGTTTCCTAAGCAGAGTTGAACTAGATATGGCCCCTGTGTGTAGGAAGCACAGTTCTTTTGTTCTGAGCAAGCTCACTATTCGGACCCCATAGGAAAAACTTTAGAGTAGAAGAGTGCTCCTTTCTCAAAAGGAGAGTGTGTTTCTTGTAATGCGAGGTAGTGTTTGTTTCCCAGTCAGAAATGGAGTTGAATCCCATGCAGTTTCTATTCCTATGAGCAAGAGTTGTTTTCTGGTAAGAAGAGACACTATTACACTCCCATTGTCATACACAGGGCAAATAGCACTGGCGTCTGTTCCCAGCAAGTACAGTGTATTGGACTGAAGAGGATCTACAGTTGTTGTCAGTATCCTAAGCAGAATTGAACTAGATATGGCCGTATTTGTAGGAAGCACAGTTCTTTTGTTCTGAGCAAACTCACTGTTCTGGCCCAATAGGAAACACAGTAGAGTAGAAGAGTGCTCTTTCCTCAAAAGCAGAGTGTGTTTCTTGTAAGGCGAGCTAGTGTTTGTATCCCAGTCCTAAATGGAGTTGAATCACATACAGTTTTTGGTCCTACGAGCAAGAGTTGTTTTCTGGTAAGGAAAGTCACTATTGCACTCCCATTGCCATACACAGTTCAAATAGCACTCGTGTCTGTTCCCAGCAAGAACAGTGTATTAGACTGAAGAGGAGCTACTGTTCTTGTCAGTTTCCTAAGCAGAGTTGAACTAGATATGGCCCGTGTGTGTAGGAAACACAGTTCTTTTGTTCTGAGCAAGCTCAGTGTTCGGACCTCATATGAACCACAGTAGAATAGAAGACTGCTCTTTTCTCAAAAGCAGAGTGTGTTTCTTGTACGGCAGCTAGCGTTTGTTTCCCATTCCTAAAGGAGTTGAATCACATGCAGTTTTTGGTCCTACGAGCAAGAGTTGTTTTCTGGTAAGGAAAGTCACTATTGCGCTCCCTTTGCCATACACAGTTCAAATAGCACTCGCGTCTGTTTCCAGCAAGTACAGTGTATTGGACTGAAGAGGAGCTACTGTTCTTGTCAGTTTCCTAAGCAGAGTTGAACTAGATATGTCCCGTGTGTGTAGGAAGCACAGTTCTTTTGTTCTGAGTAAGCTCAAAGTTCGGACCCCATATGAACCATAGTAGAGCAGAAGAGTGCTCTTTTCTCAAAAGCAGAGTGTGTTTCTTGTAAGTCAAGCTAGCGTTTGTTTCCCAGTACTAAATGGAGTTGAATCACATCCTGTTTTTGGTCCTACGAGCAAGAGTTGTTTTCTGGTAAGAAGAGTCACTATTGCGCTCCCATTGTCATACACAGGGCAAATAGCACTGGCGTCTGTTCCCAGCATGTACAGTGTATTGGACTGAAGAGGATCTACTGTTCTGTTCAGTTTCCTAAGCAGAATTGAACTAGATATGGCCGTATTTGTATGAAGCACAGTTCTTTTGTTCTGAGCAAGCTCACTGTTTTGGCCCTATATGAAACAAAGTAGAGTAGAAGAGTGCTCTTTTCTCAAAAGCAGAGTGTGTTTCTTGTACGGCAGCTAGCGTTTGTTTCCCATTCCTAAAGGAGTTGAATCACATGCAGTTTTTGGTCCTACGAGCAAGAGTTGTTTTCTGGTAAGGAAAGTCACTATTGCGCTCCCTTTGCCATACACAGTTCAAATAGCACTCGTGTCTGTTTCCAGCAAGTACAGTGTATTGGACTGAAGAGGAGCTACTGTTCTTGTCAGTTTCCTAAGCAGAGTTGAACTAGATATGTCCCGTGTGTGTAGGAAGCACAGTTCTTTTGTTCTGAGTAAGCTCAAAGTTCGGACCCCATATGAACCACAGTAGAGCAGAAGAGTGCTCTTTTCTCAAAAGCAGAGTGTGTTTCTTGTAAGTCAAGCTAGCGTTTGTTTCCCAGTACTAAATGGAGTTGAATCACATCCTGTTTTTGGTCCTACGAGCAAGAGTTGTTTTCTGGTAAGAAGAGTCACTATTGCGCTCCCATTGTCATACACAGGGCAAATAGCACTGGCGTCTGTTCCCAGCATGTACAGTGTATTGGACTGAAGAGGATCTACTGTTCTGTTCAGTTTCCTAAGCAGAATTGAACTAGATACGGCCGTATTTGTATGAAGCACAGTTCTTTTGTTCTGAGCAAGCTCACTGTTTTGGCCCTATATGAAACACAGTAGAGTAGAAGAGTGCTCTTTTCTCAAAAGCAGAGCGTGTTTCTTGTACGGCAGCTAGCGTTTGTTTCCCATTCCTAAAGGAGTTGAATCACATGCAGTTTTTGGTCCTACGAGCAAGAGTTGTTTTCTGGTAAGGAAAGTCACTATTGCGCTCCCTTTGCCATACACAGTTCAAATAGCACTCGCGTCTGTTTCCAGCAAGTACAGTGTATTGGACTGAAGAGGAACTACTGTTCTTGTCAGTTTCCTAAGCAGAGTTGAACTAGATATGTCCCGTGTGTGTAGGAAGCACAGTTCTTTTGTTCTGAGTAAGCTCAAAGTTCGGACCCCATATGAACCACAGTAGAGCAGAAGAGTGCTCTTTTCTCAAAAGCAGAGTGTGTTTCTTGTAAGTCAAGCTAGCGTTTGTTTCCCAGTACTAAATGGAGTTGAATCACATCCTGTTTTTGGTCCTACGAGCAAGAGTTGTTTTCTGGTAAGAAGAGTCACTATTGCGCTCCCATTGTCATACACAGGGCAAATAGCACTGGCGTCTGTTCCCAGCATGTACAGTGTATTGGACTGAAGAGGATCTACTGTTCTGTTCAGTTTCCTAAGCAGAATTGAACTAGATATGGCCGTATTTGTATGAAGCACAGTTCTTTTGTTCTGAGCAAGCTCACTGTTTTGGCCCTATATGAAACACAGTAGAGTAGAAGAGCGCTCTTTTCTCAAAAGCAGAGTGTGTTTCCTGTAAGGCGAGCTAGTGTTTGTTTCCCAGTCCTAAATGGAGTTGAATCACATGCAGTTTTTGGTCCTACGAGCAAGAGTTGTTTTCTGGTAAGGAAAGTCACTATTGTGCTCTCATTTCCATACACAGTGCAAATAGCACTCGCGTCTGTTCCCAGCAAGTACAGTGTATTGGACTGAAGGGGATCTACTGTTCTTGTCAGTTTCCTAAGCAGAGTTGAACTAGATATGGCCCCTGTGTGTAGGAAGCACAGTTCTTTTGTTCTGAGCAAGCTCACTATTCGGAACCCATAGGAAACACATTAGAGTAGAAGAGTGCTCTTTTCTCAAAAGGAGAGTGTGTTTCTTGTAATGCGAGCTAGTGTTTGTTTCCCAGTCAGAAATGGAGTTGAATCCCATGCAGTTTCTGGTCCTAAGAGCAAGAGTTGTTTTCTGGTAAGAAGAGTCACTATCACGCTCCCATTGTCATACACAGGGCAAATAGCACTGGCGTCTGTTCCCAGCAAGTACAGTGTATTGGACTGAAGCGGAGCTACTGTTCTTGTCAGTTTCCTAAGCAGAGCTGAACTAGATATGGCCCCTGTGTGCAGGAAGCACAGTTCTTTTGTTCTGAGCAAGCTCAATGTTCGGACCCCATATGAACCACAGTAGAATAGAAGACTGCTCTTTTCTCAAAAGCAGAGTGTGTTTCTTGTAAGGCGAGCTAGCGTTTGTTTCCCAGTCCTAAATGGAGTTGAATCACATGCAGTTTTTGGTCCTACGAACCAGAGTTGTTTTCTGGTAAGGAAAGTCACTATTGCGCTCCCTTTGCCATACACAGTGCAAACAGCACTCGCGTCTGTTCCTAGCAAGTACAGTGTATTGCACTGAAGAGGATCTACTGTTCTTGTCAGTTTCCTAAGCAGAATTGAACTAGATATGGCCGTATTTGTAGGAAGCACAGTTCTTTTGTTCTGAGCAAACTCACTGTTCTGGCCCTATAGGAAACACAGTAGAGTAGAAGAGTGCTCTTTTCTCAAAAGCAGAGTGTGTTTCTTGTAAGGCGAGCTAGCGTTTGTTTCCCAGTCCTAAATGGAGTTGAATCACATGCAGTTTCTGGTCCTACCAGCAAGAGTTGTTTTCTGGTAAGGAAAGTCACTATTGCTCTCCCATTTCCATACACAGTGCAAATAGCACTTGCATCTGTTCCCAGCAAGTACAGTGTATTGGACTGAAGCGGAGCTACTGTTCTTGTCAGTTTCCTAGGCAGAGTTGAACTAGATATGGCCCCTGTGTGTAGAAAGCACAGTTCTTTTTTTCTGAGCAAGCTCACTGTTCGGACACCATAGGAAAAACAGTCGAGTAGAAGAGTGCTCTTTTCTCAAAAGCAGAGTGTGTTTCTTGTAAGGCAGCTAGCGTTTGTTTCCCAGTCCTAAATGGAGTTGAAACACATGCAGATTATTGTCCTACGAGCTAGAGTTCTTTTCTGGTAAGAAGAGTCACTATTGCGATCCCATTGTCATACACAGGGCAAATAGCACTGGCATCTGTTCCCAGCATGTACAGTGTATTGGATTGAAGAGGATCTACTGTTCTTTTCAGTTTCCTAAGCAGAATTGAACTAGATATGGCCATATTTGTATGAAGCACAGCTCTTTTGTTCTGAGCAAGCTCACTGTTCTGGCCCTATAGGAAACACAGTAGAGTAGAAGACTGCTCTTTTCTCAAAAGCAGAGTGTGTTTCTTGTAAAGCGAGCTAGCATTTGTTTCCCAGTCCTAAATGGAGTTGAATCACATGCAGTTTTTGGTCCTACGAGCAAGAGTTGTCTTCTGGTAAGGAAAGTCACTATTGTGCTCCCTTTGCCATACACAGTGCAAATAGCACTCTCGTCTTTTCCCAGCAAGTACAGTGTATTGAACTGAAGAGGAGCTACTGTTCTTGTCACTTTCCTAAGCAGAGTTGAACTAGATATGGCCCATGTGTGTAGGAAGCACAGTTCTTTTGTTCTCAGCAAGCTCACTGTTCGGACTCCATATGAACCACAGTGAAATAGAAGACTGCTCTTTTCTCAAAAGCAGAGTGTGTTTCTTGTAAGGCGAGCTAGCGTTTGTTTCCCAGTCCTAAATGGAGTTGAATCTCATGCAGTTTTTGGTCCTTCGAGCAAGAGTTGTTTACTCGTAAGCAAAGTCACTATTGCGCTCACATTGCCATACACAGTGCAAATAGCACTGGCGTCTGTTCCATCAAGTACAGCGTATTGGACTGAAGAGGAGCTACTGTTCTTGTAAGTTTCCTAAGCAGAGTTGAACTAGATATGGCCCGTGTGTGTAGGAAGCACAGTTCTTTTGTTCTGAGCAAGCTCAACGTTCCGACCCCTTATGAACCACAGTAGAATAGAAGACTGCTCTTTTCTCAAAAGCAGAGTGTGTTTCTTGTAAGGCCAGCTAGCGTTTGTTTCCCAGTCCTAAATGGAGTTGAATCACATGCAGTTTTTGGTCCTATGAGCAAGAGTTGTTTTCTCGTAAGCAAAGTCACTATTGTGCTCCCATTGCCATACACAGTGCAAATAGCACTCGCGTCTGTTCCCAGCAATTACAGTGTATTGGACTGAAGAGGAGCTACTGTTCTTGTCAGTTTCCTAAGCAGAGTTGAACTAGATAGGGCCCCTGTGTGTAGGAAGCACAGTTCTTTTGTTCTGAGCAAGCTCAACGTTCCGACCCCATATGAACCACAGTAGAATAGAAGACTGCTCTTTTCTCAAAAGCAGAGTGTGTTTCTTGTAAGGCCAGCTAGCGTTTGTTTCCCAGTCCTAAATGGAGTTGAATCACAAGCAGTTTTTGGTCCTACGAACAAGAGTTTTTTTCTGGTAAGGAAAGACACTACTGTGCTCCCTTTGCCATACACAGTGCAAATAGCACTCGCGTCTGTTCCTAGCAAGTACAGTGAATTGCACTGAAGAGGACCTACTGTTCTTGTCAGTTTCCTAAGCAGAGTTGAACTAGATAGGGCCCCTGTGTGTAGGAAGCACAGTTCTTTTGTTCTGAGCAAGCTCACTGTTCGGACCCCATAGGAAACACAGTAGAGTAGACGAGTGCTCTTTTCTCAAAAGCAGAGTGTGTTTCTTGTAAGGCGAGCTAGCGTTTGTTTCCCAGTCCTAAATGGAGTTGAATCACATGCAGTTTCTTGTCCTATGAGCAAGAGTTGTTTTCTGGTAAGAAGAGTCACTATTGCGCTCCCATTGTCATACACAGGGCAAATAGAACTGGCGTCTGTTCCCAGCATGTACAGTGTATTGGACTGAAGAGGATCTACTGTTCTTGTCAGTTTCCTAAGAAGAATTGAACTAGATAAGGCTGTATTTGTAGGAAGCACAGTTCTTTTGTTCTGAGCAAACTCACTGTTCTGGCCCTATAGGAAACACAGTAGAGTAGAAGAGTGCTCTTTTCTCGAAAGGAGAGTGTGTTTCTTGTAATGCGAGCTAGTGTTTGTTTCCCAGTCCTAAATGGAGTTGAAATACACATGCAGTTTCTGGTCCTATGAGCAAGAGTTGTTTTCTGGTAAGAAGAGTCACTATTACACTCCCATTGTCATACACAGGGCAAATAGCACTGGCGTCTGTTCCCAGCAAGTACAGTGTATTGGACTGAAGCGCAGCTACTGTTCTTGTCAGTTTCCTAAGCAGAGCTGAACTAGATATGGCCCCTGTGTGTAGGAAGCACAGTTCTTTTGTTCTGAGCAAGCTCAATGTTCGTACCCCATAGAAAACACATTAGAGTAGAAGAGTGCTCTTTTCTCAAAAGCAGAGTGTGTTTCTTGTAAGGCGAGCTAGTTTTTGTTTCCCAGTCCTAAATGGAGTTGAATCACATGCAGTTTTTGGTCCTACGAGCAAGAGTTGTTTTCTGGTAAGGAAAGTCACTATTGCACTCCCATTGCCATACACAGTTCAAATAGCACTCGTGTCTGTTCCCAGCAATACCGTGTATTGGACTGAAGAGGAGCTAATGTTCTTGTCAGTTTCCTAAGCAGAGTTGAACTAGATATGGCCCATGTGTGTAGGAAGCACATTTCTTTTGTTCTGAGCAAGCTCACTGTTCGGACCCCATAGGAAACACAGTAGAGTAGAAGAGTGCTCTTTTCTCAAAAGCAGAGTGTGTTTCTTGTAAGGCGAGCTAGCGTTTGTATCCCAGTCCTAAATGGAGTTGAATCACATGCAGTTTCTTGTCCTACGAGCAAGAGTTGTTTTCTGGTAAGAAGAGTCACTATTGCGCTCCCATTGCCATATACAGTGTAAATAGCACTCACGTCTGTTCCCAGCAAGTACAGTGTATTGGACTGAAGAGGAGCTACTGTTCTTGTCAGATTCCTAAGCAGAATTGAGCTAGATATGGCCGTATTTGTAGGAAGCACAGTTCTTTTGTTCTGAGCAATCTCACTGTTCTGGCACTATAGAAGACACAGTAGAGTAGAAGAGTGCTCTTTTCTCAAAAGCAGAGTGTGTTTCTTGTAAGGCGAGCTAGCGTTTCTTTCCCAGTCCTAAATGGAGTTGAATCACATGCAGTTTTTGGTCCTATGTGCAAGAGTTGTTTTCTGGTAAGGAAAGTCACTATTGCGCTCCCATTTCCATACACAATGCAAATAGCACTCGAATATGTTCCGAGCAAGTACAGTGTATTGGACTGAAGCGGAGCTACTGTTCTTGTCAGTTTGCTAAGCAGAGTTGAACTAGATATGGCCCCTGTGTGTAGGAAGCACAATTCTTTTGTTCTGAGCAAGCTCACTGTTCGGACCACATAAGAAACACAGAAGAGTAGAAGAGTGCTCTTTTCTCAAAAGCAGAGTGTGTTTCTTGTAAGGTGAGCTAGTGTTTGTTTCCCAGTCCTAAATGGAGTTGAATCCCATGCAGTTTCTGGTCCTATGAGCAACAGGTGTTTTCTGGTTAAAAAAAGTCACTATTGCGCTCCCATTGCCATATACAGTGTAAATAGCACTCGTGTCTGTTCCCAGCAAGTACAGTGTATTGGACTGAAGCAGAGCTACTGTTCTTGTCAGTTTCCTAAGCAGAGTTGAACTAGATATGGCTCCTGTGTGTAGAAAGCACAGTTCTTTTTTTCTGAGCAAGCTCACTGTTCGGACCCCATAGGAAACACAGTCGAGTAGAAGAGTGCTCTTTTCTCAAAAGCAGAGTGTGTTTCTTGTAAGGCAAGCTAGCGTTTGTTTCCCAGTCCTAAACGGAGTTGAAACACATGCAGTTTATTGTCCTACGAGCAAGAGTTGTTTTCTGGTAAGAAGAGTGACTATTGCGCTCCCATTGTCATACACAGGGCAAATAGCACTGGTGTCTGTTCCCAGCATGTACAGTGTATTGGACTGAAGAGGATCTACTGTTCTTTTCAGTTTCCTTAGCAGAATTGAACTAGATATGGCAGTATTTGTATGAAGCACAGTTCTTTTGTTCTGAGCAAGCTCACTGTTCTGGTCCTATAGGAAACACAGTAGAGTAGAAGAGTGCTCTTTTCTCAAAAGCAGAGTGTGTTTCTTGTAAGGCGAGCTAGCGTTTGTTTTCCAGTCCTAAACGGAGTTGAAACACATGCAGTTTATTGTCCTACGAGCAAGAGTTGTTTTCTGGTAAGAAGAGTCACTATTGCGCTCCCATTGCCATATACAGTGTAAATAGCACTCACGTCTGTTCCCAGCAAGTACAGTGTATTGGACTGAAGAGGAGCTACTGTTCTTGTCAGTTTCCTAAGCAGAGTTGAACTAGATATGGCCCCTGTGTGTAGGAAGCACAGTTCTTTTGTTCTGAGCAAGCTCACTATTCGGACCCCATAGGAAAAACTTTAGAGTAGAAGAGTGCTCTTTTCTCAAAAGGAGAGTGTGTTTCTTGTAATGCGAGGTAGTGTTTGTTTCCCAGTCAGAAATGGAGTTGAATCCCATGCAGTTTCTATTCCTATGAGCAAGAGTTGTTTTCTGGTAAGAAGAGACACTATTACACTCCCATTGTCATACACAGGGCAAATAGCACTGGCGTCTGTTCCCAGCAAGTACAGTGTATTGGACTGAAGAGGATCTACAGTTGTTGTCAGTATCCTAAGCAGAATTGAACTAGATATGGCCGTATTTGTAGGAAGCACAGTTCTTTTGTTCTGAGCAAACTCACTGTTCTGGCCCAATAGGAAACACAGTAGAGTAGAAGAGTGCTCTTTCCTCAAAAGCAGAGTGTGTTTCTTGTAAGGCGAGCTAGTGTTTGTATCCCAGTCCTAAATGGAGTTGAATCACATACAGTTTTTGGTCCTACGAGCAAGAGTTGTTTTCTGGTAAGGAAAGTCACTATTGCACTCCCATTGCCATACACAGTTCAAATAGCACTCGTGTCTGTTCCCAGCAAGAACAGTGTATTAGACTGAAGAGGAGCTACTGTTCTTGTCAGTTTCCTAAGCAGAGTTGAACTAGATATGGCCCGTGTGTGTAGGAAACACAGTTCTTTTGTTCTGAGCAAGCTCAGTGTTCGGACCTCATATGAACCACAGTAGAATAGAAGACTGCTCTTTTCTCAAAAGCAGAGTGTGTTTCTTGTACGGCAGCTAGCGTTTGTTTCCCATTCCTAAAGGAGTTGAATCACATGCAGTTTTTGGTCCTACGAGCAAGAGTTGTTTTCTGGTAAGGAAAGTCACTATTGCGCTCCCTTTGCCATACACAGTTCAAATAGCACTCGCGTCTGTTTCCAGCAAGTACAGTGTATTGGACTGAAGAGGAGCTACTGTTCTTGTCAGTTTCCTAAGCAGAGTTGAACTAGATATGTCCCGTGTGTGTAGGAAGCACAGTTCTTTTGTTCTGAGTAAGCTCAAAGTTCGGACCCCATATGAACCACAGTAGAGCAGAAGAGTGCTCTTTTCTCAAAAGCAGAGTGTGTTTCTTGTAAGTCAAGCTAGCGTTTGTTTCCCAGTACTAAATGGAGTTGAATCACATCCTGTTTTTGGTCCTACGAGCAAGAGTTGTTTTCTGGTAAGAAGAGTCACTATTGCGCTCCCATTGTCATACACAGGGCAAATAGCACTGGCGTCTGTTCCCAGCATGTACAGTGTATTGGACTGAAGAGGATCTACTGTTCTGTTCAGTTTCCTAAGCAGAATTGAACTAGATACGGCCGTATTTGTATGAAGCACAGTTCTTTTGTTCTGAGCAAGCTCACTGTTTTGGCCCTATATGAAACACAGTAGAGTAGAAGAGTGCTCTTTTCTCAAAAGCAGAGCGTGTTTCTTGTACGGCAGCTAGCGTTTGTTTCCCATTCCTAAAGGAGTTGAATCACATGCAGTTTTTGGTCCTACGAGCAAGAGTTGTTTTCTGGTAAGGAAAGTCACTATTGCGCTCCCTTTGCCATACACAGTTCAAATAGCACTCGCGTCTGTTTCCAGCAAGTACAGTGTATTGGACTGAAGAGGAACTACTGTTCTTGTCAGTTTCCTAAGCAGAGTTGAACTAGATATGTCCCGTGTGTGTAGGAAGCACAGTTCTTTTGTTCTGAGTAAGCTCAAAGTTCGGACCCCATATGAACCACAGTAGAGCAGAAGAGTGCTCTTTTCTCAAAAGCAGAGTGTGTTTCTTGTAAGTCAAGCTAGCGTTTGTTTCCCAGTACTAAATGGAGTTGAATCACATCCTGTTTTTGGTCCTACGAGCAAGAGTTGTTTTCTGGTAAGAAGAGTCACTATTGCGCTCCCATTGTCATACACAGGGCAAATAGCACTGGCGTCTGTTCCCAGCATGTACAGTGTATTGGACTGAAGAGGATCTACTGTTCTGTTCAGTTTCCTAAGCAGAATTGAACTAGATATGGCCGTATTTGTATGAAGCACAGTTCTTTTGTTCTGAGCAAGCTCACTGTTTTGGCCCTATATGAAACACAGTAGAGTAGAAGAGCGCTCTTTTCTCAAAAGCAGAGTGTGTTTCCTGTAAGGCGAGCTAGTGTTTGTTTCCCAGTCCTAAATGGAGTTGAATCACATGCAGTTTTTGGTCCTACGAGCAAGAGTTGTTTTCTGGTAAGGAAAGTCACTATTGTGCTCTCATTTCCATACACAGTGCAAATAGCACTCGCGTCTGTTCCCAGCAAGTACAGTGTATTGGACTGAAGGGGATCTACTGTTCTTGTCAGTTTCCTAAGCAGAGTTGAACTAGATATGGCCCCTGTGTGTAGGAAGCATAGTTCTTTTGTTCTGAGCAAGCTCACTATTCAGAACCCATAGGAAACACATTAGAGTAGAAGAGTGCTCTTTTCTCAAAAGGAGAGTGTGTTTCTTGTAATGCGAGCTAGTGTTTGTTTCCCAGTCAGAAATGGAGTTGAATCCCATGCAGTTTCTGGTCCTAAGAGCAAGAGTTGTTTTCTGGTAAGAAGAGTCACTATCACGCTCCCATTGTCATACACAGGGCAAATAGCACTGGCGTCTGTTCCCAGCAAGTACAGTGTATTGGACTGAAGCGGAGCTACTGTTCTTGTCAGTTTCCTAAGCAGAGCTGAACTAGATATGGCCCCTGTGTGCAGGAAGCACAGTTCTTTTGTTCTGAGCAAGCTCAATGTTCGGACCCCATATGAACCACAGTAGAATAGAAGACTGCTCTTTTCTCAAAAGCAGAGTGTGTTTCTTGTAAGGCGAGCTAGTGTTTGTTTCCCAGTCCTAAATGGAGTTGAATCACATGAGTTTTTGGTCCTACGAACCAGAGTTGTTTTCTGGTAAGGAAAGTCACTATTGCGCTCCCTTTGCCATACACAGTGCAAACAGCACTCGCGTCTGTTCCTAGCAAGTACAGTGTATTGCACTGAAGAGGATCTACTGTTCTTGTCAGTTTCCTAAGCAGAATTGAACTAGATATGGCCGTATTTGTAGGAAGCACAGTTCTTTTGTTCTGAGCAAACTCACTGTTCTGGCCCTATAGGAAACACAGTAGAGTAGAAGAGTGCTCTTTTCTCAAAAGCAGAGTGTGTTTCTTGTAAGGCGAGCTAGCGTTTGTTTCCCAGTCCTAAATGGAGTTGAATCACATGCAGTTTCTGGTCCTACCAGCAAGAGTTGTTTTCTGGTAAGGAAAGTCACTATTGCTCTCCCATTTCCATACACAGTGCAAATAGCACTTGCATCTGTTCCCAGCAAGTACAGTGTATTGGACTGAAGCGGAGCTACTGTTCTTGTCAGTTTCCTAGGCAGAGTTGAACTAGATATGGCCCCTGTGTGTAGAAAGCACAGTTCTTTTTTTCTGAGCAAGCTCACTGTTCGGACACCATAGGAAAAACAGTCGAGTAGAAGAGTGCTCTTTTCTCAAAAGCAGAGTGTGTTTCTTGTAAGGCAGCTAGCGTTTGTTTCCCAGTCCTAAATGGAGTTGAAACACATGCAGATTAT